>NW_028318272.1:3120000-3420000 GCF_062004578.1 Staurois parvus
AAAACAAGGCCGTGTTGATCTAGGATCCTAGGACACCTGGTGTACAATGAAGTATTGTAGGCAAGTTACGCAAGTGTGTCATCAATAGATCAAATTTAACTTAGGAGCTACAGTTAAGTCCATATATATTTGGACACAGGTACAATTTTAGTTTTTTTCAGGTATTTACCAAAACATATTTAAGCTATAGTTATATAATGGATATGGGCTGAAAGTACACACTCTCAGGTTTAATTTGAGGGTATGTAAATCCACATTGGAGGAAGGGTTTAGGAATTACAGCTCTTAAGATTAACCATCTCCCCTTTTTCAAGGGACCAAAAGTAATTGGACAATTGAATATAATCATAAATAAAATGTTCATATTTAATATTTTGTTGAGAATCATTTATTTGCAATGACTGCCTGAAGTCTGGAACCCATGGACATTACCAAAGACTGGGTTTCCTCCTTTCTGATGCTTTGCCAGGCTCTAACTGCAGCTGTCTTCAGTTGTTCTTTGTTTGTGGGACTTTCTGCCTTTAGTTTTGCCTTCAGCAAGTGAAATGCATGCTCAATTGGGTTGAGATCAGGTGACTGACTCGGCCATTGCAGAATATTCCACGTCTTTTCCTTCAAAAGCTCCTGGGTTGCTTTTGCAGTGTGTTTTGGATCATTGTCCATCTGTACTGTGAAGCACCATTCAATCAGCTTTGCTGCATTTGGCTGAATCTGGGCTGACAGTATATCTCTAAACACTGCAGAATTCATCCGGCTGCTTCTGTCACATCAACAATAAACACCAATGACACAGTGTCACTGGAAGCCATGCATGCCCCTGCCACCACACTGCCTCCACCATGTTTACAGATGATGTTGTGGGCTTTGGATCATGAGCTATTCCAAGCCTTCACCACACTTTTTGCTTACTGTCATTCTGGTACAGATTAATCTTTGTTTCAGCTGTCCAAAGAATGCTTTTCCAGAACTGGTCTGGATTTTTTAGATGTTTTTTGGCAAAGTCTAATCTGGTTTTTCTATTTTTCAGGCTTATGAATGGTTTGCACCTTGTGGTGAACCCTCTTGTGATTTCTCTCGTGAAGTGTTTTCTTGATTGTAGACTTTGACAATGATATGCCCACCACCTGGAGACTGTCCTGCACTTGTCTGGATGTTGTGAATGGGGTTTTCTTTACCATAGTAAGGATCCTGCGATCATCCACCACTGTTGTCCTCCTTGGATGTCCATGCCTTTTTATGTTGCTGAGCTCACCAGTGCATTCTTCTTTCCTCAGAATGTACCAAACTGTTCATTTGGCTACTCCTAATATTGCTGCTATCTCTCTAATGGATTTTAGTTTTTGAAGCCTCACAATGGCCTGTTTCACTTGCATGGATAACTCCTTTGAACGCATGATGTAGGTTCACAGCAATAGATTTCAAATGCAAATACCACACTTAGAATCAACTCCAGACATTTTACCTGTTTAATTGATGAAGAAATAATTAAGGCATAGCCCATACCTAGCCATGAAACAGCTTTTGATTCAATTGTCCAATTAATTTTGGTTCCCTGAAAAAAGGGGATGGCTACTCTTAAGAGCTGTAATTCCTAAACCCTTCCTCCAATTTGGATGTACATACCCTAAAATTCAACCAGAGTGTGTGCACGTTCAGCCCATATCCATTATATAACTATAGCTTGAATATATTTTGGTAAATATCTGGAAAAAAAAACTAAAATTGTGTCTAAATATATATGGACCTAACTGTATATGCCAAATAGAGTATAATTCAACATCTTTCTAGAAGGTGGTAAATAGAACAAAGCTCCACCACATGTGAATAAGTGTCATTTAGTGTTGCAGGCCCAGAAACATGAGTGTAAAATAGAGGGGTTAAATCTGTGCACTAGATAATGGCATCACTGGAGACTTCTAAAACTAAGCTGGGGAGGGGGGTACTTTTGAGTATGCTATAAGAGAACTGGAGAATGTTACATCCATGGGCCTTGCCATTCTTCTCAAGTTCAAAAATATGAGATCTTTGATCCAAAAAAAACAATGAAAGCATAAGGATAAGTTCCTGGAGGGATGTCTCAGTAGGTTTAAAAAAAAAAAAAAAAAAGGGTTGTTGTGATATTGAAGAGTAGGGAATATGTGCTTTTAGTGATATAAGGAGAACATAAAAGACTTAAGCTGGGTATACACAAGTAGAATTTCACATAAACATTTGTACAAAAAAAAATTTTTTTTACGAAAAATCTCAGAACACTCGAATGTCATTTGAAAGTGATTTCAAGATTGTTTGTTTTTAACATTCCATTTTGGCGTGAATTTTTTTTTACTGAAACAAAAAAAAAAAACAACAACACACAGTTAGAAATGTGTGCATTACACTGTTAGAAATTTGTACAATTGAGAAAAATTTTCCATCCTGCTCCTTCAAATCTTCTCATCACTGCAGCCAAAAACGAACGTCCATTTAAACCCACTAATGATTACAAAGAAAAATGAACAAATGTCCTTCCAACTAAAAATTAACAAAATTCTGAGTGTATACCCAGTTTGTTTTTTTTTGTTTTTTGTTTAGTTTAATTTGACAGAAAGTATGGTGATGTACATTGGCCCAATTTGTGTGGAAAAGGGGTAGAAATGCAAAAGCACAGACTCAAGAGAAGTAGATCTTAATATTGACTTGTAATATACTGCAATAGGGCAAATACTTGTTAAAGATAGCAGAAAGAAGGCTCTAAAATGAGTTGCGCTTTGCAACAGAAAGCTCTAGTTCCAAGTGTCAATGTACTTAAAACCCTAAGCACGTTAAAACTGGGATTCAGTGCCCTGTAAAAGATACGGGGAGCACAATAATTCAGCTCAAACTTGTTAACAAAAAAAAGGTAACATCAAATAGAGAGGAACTTGATGGATGTAATTAGCAGTTGATGTAATGAATCTGCAGTTCAGTCAAATAACTTCATTATATAAGTGTGTACCATTTTAAAATCTGTAGAACTAGAAACACTAAAACATCATGTATATATCCTAGTACACCAATAAATGTAAAAGTTGCATGATGTTATAGGTTTTACCTGCCATTGTGTTAATACAAAATGTTATGAAAAAAAAACAAACACACAAGATGTATACTGTATTGTTCACTTACTGTTTTGAGAGTACTGGTACCTCTCACAGTATTCCTCGGGCCCAGCAGTATAATTATGTTTTTTCCCAAACAGTTCTTCGAAGCTGTTAAAAGAATGTAATGTAAATAGTGTTTATTCACAGAGCAACTGAGGTACAGTACTCTTGCCAGGAGTCTGACTTTAGACTCTTTTTTTTTTTAGGATGATAGCATTCGGAACCTATGTCCATAAGTGAAGTGAGAAGTGAATACAAACATTTCTCAGAGCCATACATAATCTACTAGGTTTGCATGCTTGATAAAGAGACCCTGTCACCAATTACGAAAATGCAGGAAAAAGTCAGATCAGATCAGTAATTTTAAAATGCTTACTTGAAGCATTTCCACAAATTTTTATTAAATTTGCAGTATGCCTGTGAACTTGCTAGAAATTTTGAGTGGTCAGTTTATTAGCACAGCCCGTCTCCCTGCATACTAGGGATTCACCGAAATTTCGGCAGCCGAAACATATCAGCATTTTGCTGATAGGAAAAAGGCATCTCAGATTTTTATGCAAAAAAATGCCCCCTACTAGTGACTTCCATGCAAAATCGCATCCCCATTAACTTCAAAGCAAAAATGAACCCAAGTGACTTCAATGCAAAATTGACAACCACATTAATTAAAATTAAAAAAACACAAACATTTTTTAAATAGTTTGTTTTGGTTTTCGGCCAAGTGCATCCGGAATTTACGTTTTTCATACCAGAATTTACATTTCGGTGCACCACTACTGCATACGATATCCCTCCTCTCTTCTGGCAGTGTCCAATTATCTGTGCAGGCAGCTTCTTTGCACCTTTCTACATAACCATTTCTATAGCTGCCAACGGAGAAGCAAAGGGGTATACTATAAAGCTCACAGCCTGCTAAGGCTGCTGACATCACGTCCAAGATGACGGCATTCAGCAGGAGTTTCAGGGGTTTTGACTTTCTACACACAAAATGCTAACACAGAAATACCATGCCTAAGATACGTTAAAAACACATGTAATCATATAAAACACACAACACAATGAGCTTATCTGTTGTTCAGTGCAATATCAGAACATGATTTGCAATTTGGTTGAGGGTGCCACTAGTAAATAATAGGTCCCATAAACATTTTAATAACCTTGATAAAACATAGGTAGAATAGGTACAGCCAAGTTGCTGGTGGAGATGAACAGAAATTCTGGGCAACAACACGGACTCGGCCAGAAGAAAGAAGCATTAAGGCCTGGTTCATACCAATGCGTTTTTTTAATTGCTTTTTGCAGAAACGCACTAGTGTCCATTTAATATTGTTTCCTATGGGACATGTTCACATCTATGCATTTTTCAGCCACTGTATTTTTGTAAAGGGTCAGGAACTTTTTTAATGCAAAAAGCAGCGTTTTTGCTACAATAGAGTTTAATGGAGACAAAGCTAAAGTGCATGTAGTGCGTTTAATGCGGCATTTTTCATTTTTATTCTGCCCAGCTAAAAAAAAAAAAAAAAAAAAAAAAAAAAAAAAAAAAAAAAAAAAAAAGACAAAATGCAGCACAAATGCATTTGTTAAAACTCAGAGCAAAACGCAAAAAAAGTATTGCAAAAACGGATCAAAAGCAAACTCCATTGATGTGAATCAGGCCTAATAGACAAAACATCTTATAGTGAAACTGTGGGAATTGAACTCTAATCTTACATGCAGTTCCAGTATTCCTAACACATCAGAATTCACTGGAAGCATGCTTGTTGTAAATCAGTGTCTCTCTAGGCAACAAAAGCAAGGATTATGTAAAGTAAACAAAAAAAAAAAAAGGATCGCCATACTAACACAAGCAATATTAGTGTAGTGATCAACCCCCCCACCATATCACAATGATCAGCGCTGGTACACATTGGCTTGCAGCACTGATCAGATGCTGGTTTTCTAGCATGGCTGTTTGACAGAAGCTAGTTGTAAGACCAGCTTCTGCATAAAAGACAGCTGTGTGTACCTGGCTTTGGAATAGCCTTGGAGCACTCATCTTTCAAAACAAGTCAACAATGCATGCTCTGTGCAAAAATTCATGTCTTGTTTGCATTTCACCAGCTGTGATTTGCAAGGAATTGTTCCAAGCTTTAAGTTTGTAGGGGGAAAAAAAAATAGAAGCTCACAATCTCTCAGCTAACAAGGTTTTTTTTGTGTGTTATGAAAAAGAACAGCTCTCATAAAAATTAAAAGCCTTACCTGCTCTGATCTTCCACATCTCGGGGATACAACTCAGAGAATGAGATTTTTTGGCTGGGCTTGTATGGATTAATGCTAGGAAGGAAAAACAAAATGTTTTACCTAATCCAACAAGGCTGCCTGCAAACAATTCTGAAACTTTAACACTCCACCATCCTACTTAAGAAATCATCTGGTTGTGCCTGTTTTTACACTATAGTACCACTGCTGGTGCCCAAAAATGCAAAGCTTGGGTGGTAGATTATCTCATGTAAATGTGTATTTTACTGCAATCAGTAATATGTAACGTGTTTAATAAAAGCAAAACAGTTTTTGACCTCAATATAAACATCTAACTTGTGGAGTGACATAGCAAGTCATCAATATTTGCCCTTAAAATTTTCCCAAAATGGTAGCAACAGTAGGCACAGCTAGCCAGCCCTGAATTTTCTTTGACGGATTCAAAAATATTCACAGGAGTCAATCAGTCCACGACTCCTTTATAAAAGGAAACCCTCCGAATATGCTAGAGAAGTAGATGTCATGCTGATCCACTGACTGACCCAGAATAAATATGAAGATAAGGTCTTCTGATGTTTTAACTTTCCTTATTTCAGCCAAGACAAAGCAATGAAGCCAGTGAATCAGAAAAACAGCCACACAACTATCATTTTTCCAAAGGCAAAAGAGCCACAGCACCCCAATATTACTCAGGATTTTAATTTTTTTCTCCCACAGAGCAATAAAACACGTACTTTTACTAACAAAAAAGAACAGACTTTAATCGGTTGCCATCCACCTTTTAGCAGAAATCACACATGCGCACACACACACTGCAGTGTTAGCAGGATCAGCCCCGACACCTGCCAGCACGTTTTAGCCCCTACGCCTAAAGCCCCCTCCCCCCACCCTTCTTCCCCAGCAAGTGCAGTGTCAGTAGATCACGGTCACTTAATACATTGCACACAAAACTGAAGGGTTAGCAAGATCAGGCCTGATCTCTGCTTTCACTAGCAGGTACATTATTTTGTAGCGGTTCAAGCAGTCTGACAACCAGGTGCTCTTTTTCCCATCAGTTGCACTATTCAGCTATAAATTTAGTGGCCAAAATGTCCAACAAAAAGGTACACTAGTGAAGAGGCCTACAGGATTCGGAGTATGTCAGATGAGAGTAAAGGGGAAGCCTCACTGACAGAATCTGGCCAAGAATACAAGCCTATAGATAGCAGCAGCACCCAGACAGATAGGTCAGACGATGAAGTAGAAGTCCCTGCTAAGGTCAGGTGTACCCAACCATGTTCCCAGATTGCTGAGATGTTAGAATTGCATGACGATTCTCATATGCAGCAGAGTGCCAGTACTAGTTCCGCTCTACCTTTTGGTGAGCTGGAAAGCACCACCAGTGGCCTAGTACATCCTGGTCTTTTACAAGCAGTAGGAACTTTCCAAAAAGGGGTCATCGGGAGGGGGAGTTTGGTGCTATCCTGGCATTTCAGGGGCTCAGAGACTGTGATATGTAGTGACGAAGTGAAATGAGGAAGTTACACACCTTCAGGCTTTCAAAGTGGTCATTGGATGTCGTGTTCCTGCATGTGGCTAGGCTCCCAAAAAGTCTCACACATGTGGTATCCCCATACTCGGTAGGTAGATGTAGCAGAATGCATTTTGGGATGTAATTGCACACATACCCATGGCATGTGTGAGCAATATATAAATTTAAGTGACAACTTTGTATGAAAAAAAAATATATATTTTTTCTATCAAAAACTTTTGGTAAAAAATAAAGCATTCCATTGACTCGACATGCCTCTCAGCAAATAGCCTGGAGTGTCTACTTTCCAAAAAGGGGTCATTTGTGGGGGGGGGGGGGGGGGGGGGGTTGAGGGAAATTGTGTTATTCTGGAATTTCAGAGTCTCTGAAACTGCAATAGGTAGTAAGGAAGTGAAATGAGGAATTTACGCACCATCAGGCTTTCAAGGGGTTATAGGATTTCAGCTCCTGTATGTGGCTAGGCTCCCAAAACATCTCCTACAGGTGGTATTCCCATACTTAGAAGTAGCAAAATATATGTTGGGGTGTAATTCCACATATACCCATGGCATGTGTGAGCAGTATACCATTTAAAATGACAACTTGGTGAAAAAAAAAAAAAATAAAACTTTGTCATTTTCCAAAAAAATTAAATTGCCCATGGACTCAACATGCCTCTCACCAGATAGCTTAGCTTAGGGCAGGGGGTCTCCAAACTTTTTAAACAAAAGGGCCAGTTTACTTACTGCCCTATCTTTAGAGGGGCCAGACTAGCCAGTGGGAGTAGAAAATGCCATGGGCTTAATTTACTAAATGGGGGTAAGTTTTTATTTTTTTTACATAATTGGTGTCAGTGGAAGGACCGGTAACCCAGCACTGGTGTCAGTGGAAGGACCGGTAACCCAGCACTGGTGTCAGTGGAAGGACCGGTAACCCAGCACTGGTGTCAGTGGAAGGACCGGTAACCCAGCACTGGTGTCAGTGGAAGGACCGGTAACCCAGCACTGGTGTCAGTGGAAGGACCGGTAACCCAGCACTGGTGTCAGTGGAAGGACCGGTAACCCAGCACTGGTGTCAGTGGAAGGACCGGTAACCCAGCACTGGTGTCAGTGGAAGGACCGGTAACCCAGCACTGGTGTCAGTGGAAGGACCGGTAACCCAGCACTGGTGTCAGTGGAAGGACCGGTAACCCAGCACTGGTGTCAGTGGAAGGACCGGTAACCCAGCACTGGTGTCAGTGGAAGGACCGGTAACCCAGCACTGGTGTCAGTGGAAGGACCGGTAACCCAGCACTGGTGTCAGTGGAAGGACCGGTAACCCAGCACTGGTGTCAGTGGAAGGACCGGTAACCCAGCACTGGTGTCAGTGGAAGGACCGGTAACCCAGCACTGGTGTCAGTGGAAGGACCGGTAACCCAGCACTGGTGTCAGTGGAAGGACCGGTAACCCAGCACTGGTGTCAGTGGAAGGACCGGTAACCCAGCACTGGTGTCAGTGGAAGGACCGGTAACCCAGCACTGGTGTCAGTGGAAGGACCGGTAACCCAGCACTGGTGTCAGTGGAAGGACCGGTAACCCAGCACTGGTGTCAGTGGAAGGACCGGTAACCCAGCACTGGTGTCAGTGGAAGGACCGGTAACCCAGCACTGGTGTCAGTGGAAGGACCGGTAACCCAGCACTGGTGTCAGTGGAAGGACCGGTAACCCAGCACTGGTGTCAGTGGAAGGACCGGTAACCCAGCACTGGTGTCAGTGGAAGGACCGGTAACCCAGCACTGGTGTCAGTGGAAGGACCGGTAACCAAGCACTGGTGTCAGTGGAAGGACCGGTAACCAAGCACTGGTGTCAGTGGAAGGACCGGTAACCCAGCACTGGTGTCAGTGGAAGGACCGGTAACCCAGCACTGGTGTCAGTGGAAGGACCGGTAACCCAGCACTGGTGTCAGTGGAAGGACCGGTAACCCAGCACTGGTGTCAGTGGAAGGACCGGTAACCCAGCACTGGTGTCAGTGGAAGGACCGGTAACCCAGCACTGGTGTCAGTGGAAGGACCGGTAACCCAGCACTGGTGTCAGTGGAAGGACCGGTAACCCAGCACTGGTGTCAGTGGAAGGACCGGTAACCCAGCACTGGTGTCAGTGGAAGGACCGGTAACCCAGCACTGGTGTCAGTGGAAGGACCGGTAACCCAGCACTGGTGTCAGTGGAAGGAATAGTGCCTTGTATCAGTGGAGTGCCCTAAGGACCAGATAAAAGCAAGCAAAGCAAACTCGATGGGCTTGGTTTACTAAATGGGGGTAAAAAAAATAAATATGTACATAATTGGTGTCATTGGGAGGAATGGTACCCCATGACTGGTGTCATTGGGAGGAATGGTGCCCCATGACTGGTGTCATTGGGAGGAATGGTGCCCCATGACTGGTGTCATTGGGAGGAATGGTGCCCCATGACTGGTGTCATTGGGAGGAATGGTGCCCCATGACTGGTGTCATTGGGAGGAATGGTGCCCCACCATTGAGGTCAGTGGGAAGAATATTTCCCTGTCTTTGGTGTCAGTGGAAAGGATAGTGCCCCATATTCAGTGGAGTGGCCCAAGGGCCAGATAAAAACAAGCAAAGGGCCACATCCAGCCCGCAGTTTGGTGACGCCTGGCGTAGGGTGTCTACTTTACAAAAAGGGGTCCTTTGGTAGTGTTTGTACTGCCCTGGCATTTTAGTACCTCAAGAAATGTGATAGGCAGTCCGAAAATAAACGCTGTGTAAATTCCACTATCTATAAAACATAGTTTGTAGATGCTATATATAAAAAAAAAAAAAAAAAAAAAAAAAAAAACCACACACACACAAACCAATGAATATACAGTTGCAAGAAAAAGTATGTGAACCCCTTGGGATTACGTGGAGTTTGCATGAATTAGGCATAAACTGTGCTCTGAACGTCATCTAAGTCACAACAATAGAAGAACACAGTCTGCTGAACGTAATACTACACAAACATTAGATGTTGCCATGGTTTAATTGCACATAACATGTAAACATTCACAGTGCAGGGAGCAAAAAGTATGTGAACCTTTGGACTTAATAACTGGTTGACCCTCCTTTGGCAGCAATAACCTCAACCAATCGTTTCCTGTAGTTGCAGATCAGACCTGCACAACGATCTGGAGTAATTTTGGACCACTCCTTTTCACAAAACTGTTTCAGTGTAGCAATATTCTTGGGATGTCTGGTGTGAATCGCTCTCTTAAGGTCATGCCACAGCATTTCAATCGGGTTGAGGTCAGGACTCTGACTGGCCTACTCCAGAAGGCGTATTCTGTGCTGTTGCAGCTATTGTTTTGTTGAATTACTTGTATGCTTTGGGTCATTGTCCTGTTGCATCACCCATCCTCTGCGGAGCTTCAGTTGGCGGACAGATGGTCGTACGTTTTCCTGCAAAATGTCTTGATAAACTCTGGAATTCATTTTCACATCAATGACAACAATCCGTCCAGGCCCTGAGGCAGCAAAGCAGCCCCAAACCATGATGCTCCCTCCGCCATGTTTTACAGTGGGGATGAGGTTTTGATGTTGGTGTGCTGTGCTTTTTTTCCTCCACACATAGTGTTGTGTGTTCTTCCCAAACAACTCAATCTTGGTTTCATCTGTCCACAGTATGTTTTGCCAGTAGTGCTGTGGAACATCCAGGTGCTCTTTTGCAAACTTCAAACGTGCTGCAATATTCTTTTTGGACAGCAATGGCTTCCTCCGTGGTGTCCTCCCATGTACTCCATTCTTGTTTAATGTTTTCCTTATTGTAGATGTATCAACAAAAATGTTAGCATGTGCCAAAGATTTCTGTAGGTCTTTAGCTGACACTCTGGGATTCTTCTTTACCTCATGCAGCATTCTGCGCTGTGCTCTTGCAGTCATTTTTACAGGACGACCATGCCTAGGGAGAGTAGCAACAGTGCTAAACTTTCTCCATTTGTAGATAGTCTGTCTTACCGTGGACACATGAACATCAAGGCTTTTGGAGATACTTTTGTAACCCTTTCCAGCTTCATGCAAGTCAACAATTCTTGATCGTAGGTCTTCTGAGAGCTCTTTTCTGCGAGGCATGGTTCACATCAGACAGTGCTTCTTGAAACCAGTAAACCCAAAACAGGTGTGTGTTTTGTAAGGGCAGGACAGCTGTCAGCAACACATCCAATATCATCACACTGATTGGAGTCAAGGTTGGCTCACTCCTGGCTCCAATTAGCTCTGGGAGAAGTCATTAAGCTAGGGCCTCACATACTTTTTCCTCCCTGCACTGTGAATGTTTACATGTTATGTGCAATTAAACCATGGCAACATCTTATGTTTGTGTAGTATTATGTTCATCAGACTGTGTTCTTCTATTGTTGTGACTTAGATGACGTTCAGAGCACATTTTATGCCCAATTCATGCAAAACTCCACGTAATCCCAAGGGGTTCACATACTTTTTCTTGCAACTGTACAGTTATTGGGATATTTTTTTTAATCAAAGACATGTAGCAAAAATAGATTTTGGCCTAAAGTTATGACAAAATTTTAGTTTATGGATATTTTTATAAATAGCAATGAGAAAATATCGCTTTTTTTCAAACTTTTTCATATTTTTGTTTACAGCACAAAAAATAACAAAAACCCAGAGGTGATTAAATACCACCAAAAGAAAGCTTGTGTGAAAAAAAAGACAAATTTTGTATGGGTACAGTATTGCATGACTGCGCAATTACCCGTTGAAATAGTACAGCACAGAATAGAAAAAAAAATGGCTTAGTCAGGAAAGTGGGTAAATCCTCTGAAGGGAAGGGCAAGTGGTTAAAAACTAGATGGGAGCTTGAATTTTCATGATACTGGACTTCTATAACAACGGATTCAGTACCTGACTTCAACAATTTCAAAAACACAAAAACACAGAAGTCAATATGTTACAAGACAAAAGAAAAAGTAAAATAACTTACTCCAGAAGGCGAGGAATTCCGCTTGGTTTCCTGATAAAGAAAAAAAAGATACAATCAGCTAAAAGCAAACATTTCACAAGCGTATTATAAGGCCCCCATTCATACTTCACATCGTTGTGTTTGACATCGTTGTCAGAAGTGTGTGTTTCTGCCGTGCCATAAAACGCCCTTGCATTATTTGCGAATGGCACCCAAACCTTCCTTCTTGGAAATTTAAGTGGTGCAAAGGCACTGTATGTGAGCCAGAATATAGACATAAACTAGACTTATGGCAGATCACCAAGTATTTTTCTGTACTTTGAAGGGATAAATCATGGCAACATGTGTATGTATTGCAGAGATGTATGGAATTTTTTTTGCCCAAACTTTTAAAGAACTCATTCTGGTAGTAGAATAATTCTGTGAGTCACAGCTTTAAGTTATACAGGTGAAACTCGAAAAATTAGAATATCGTGCAAAAGTTCATTTCAGTAATGCAACCTAAAAGGTGAAACTAATATACGAGATAGACTCATTACATGCAAAGCAAGATAGTTCAAGCCGTGATTTGTCATAATTGTGATGATTATGGCTTACAGCTCATGAAACTCCCAAATCCACAATCTCAGAAAATTAAAATACTGTGAAAAGGTGCAATATTTTAGGCTCAAAGTGTCCCACTCTAATAAGCTAATTAAGCCATAACACCTGCAAAGGGTTCCTGAGCCTTTAAATGGTCTCTCAGTCTGGTTCAGTAGGAATCACAATCATGGGAAAGACTGTTGACCTGACAGTTGTGCAGAAAACCATCATTGACACTCTCCATAAGGAGGGAAAGCCTCAAAAGGTAATTGCAAAAGAAGTTGGATGTTCCCAAAGTGCTGTATCAAAGCACATTAATAGAAAGTTATGTGGAAGGGAAAAGTGTGGAAGAAAAAGGTGCACAAGCAGCAGGGATGACCGCAGCCTGGAGAGGATTGTCAGGAAAAGGCCATTCAAAAGTGTTGGGGACATTCACAAGGAGTGGACTGAGGCTGGAGTGCATCAAGAGCCACCACACACAGATGGATCCTGGACATGGGCTTCAATTGTCGTATTCCTCTTGTCAAGCCACTCCTGAACAACAAACAATGTCAGAAGCGTCTTACCTGGGCTAAAGAAAAACAGACCTTGTCTGTTGCTCAGTGGTCCAAAGTCCTCTTTTCTGATGAGAGCAACTTTTGCATCTCATTTGGAAACCAAGGACCCAGAGTATGGAGGAAGAATGGAGAGGCACACACTGCAAGATGCTTGAAGTCCAGCGTGAAGTTTCCACATGCTTATACTTTTCAGAGGTCTGACATTGTTCTATAAATCCTTGTTTTATTGATTGCATGTAATATTCTAATTTTCTGAGATTGTGGATTTGGGGTTTTCATGAGCTGTAAGCCATAATCATCACAATTATGACAAATCACGGCTTGAACTATCTTGCTTTGCATGTAATGAGTCTATCCCATATATTAGTTTCACCTTTTAGGTTGCATTACTGAAATAAATGAACTTTTGCATGATATTATTTTTCGAGTTTCACCTGTAAGTACTATAAACTATACGTTTTGGCTAACATTCTACAGAAGACAAACTCATTTAAAATGTTCATACATACAGCGGGTAAAATAAGTATTGAATAAGTCACCATATTTCCTCCGTAAATGTATTTCTAAAGGTGCTATTGACATAAAATTTTCACCACGTCAGTAACACATGCAATCCATACATACAAAGAAGCCAAAATAAATATGTTCAGAAACTAAGTTATGTGTAATAAAATGGAATGATACAGGGAAAAAAAAATATTGAACACAAAGAAAGGGAGGTGCCAAAAGGCATGGAAAGCCAAGACACCAGCTGAAATATATCAGTAATTAAAAAGCAATCCTGCCCCTTGTCAATGCAAATTAATATCAGCTGGATCAGTCTCAACTGACAGCCTATAAAAAGGTGTCTCATTACCAAGGTGTCACAAGAGAAATATCTCACGATGGATAAAAGCAAAGAGTTCTCTCAAGACCTTCACAACCTTATTGTTGCGAAACATATTGATGGTATTAGTTACAGAAGGATTTCTAAACTTCTAAATGTTCCAGTGAGCACTGTTGCGGCCGTAATCCAGAAGTAGAAAGAACATCATTCCACCATAAACCGACCAAAACCAGGTGCTCTTCGCAAGATTTTTGACAGAGGAGTGAAAAGAATTATCAGAAGAGTTGTCCAAGAGCCAAGGTGCACTTGTGGAGAGCTTCAGAAAGACCTTGAATTAGCAGGTTCAATTGTTTCAAAGAAAACAATAAAGTAATGCACTCATGGCCCATATGCACACTCACCATGCAAGACTCCACTGCTTAAGAAAAAGCATGTTGCAGCTCGTTTAAAGTTTGCTGCACAACATTTAGACAAGCCTGTGAAAAACTGGGAGAATATAGTCTGGTCAGATGAGACCAAAACTGAACTCTTTGGATGCCATAATACACACCACATTTGGACGTCAAATGAAACTGCACATCACCCCAAAAACACCATACCAACAGTGATGGAGGTGGGAACATCATGGTGTGGGGCTGCTTTTCAGCATACGGTACTGGCAAACCTCATATCATTGAAGGGAGGTTGAATGGAATAATGTACCAAGACATTCTTGATAAAAATGTTCTGCCATCTACCAGGATGATGAAGATCACACGAGGGTGGACATTTCAGCAAGACAATGATCCCAAACACAAAGCCAATGAAACTCAATTTGTTTCAAAGAAAGAAAATAAGGCTGCTAGAATGACCCAAAAAAAGCCAATCACCTGACTTGAATCCAAAAGAAAATCTAATGGAAGGAACTAAAAATCAGAGTTCATAGAACAGGCCCATGGAACCTTGAAGATTTGAAGACTGTTTGTGTGGAAGAATGGCTCAAATCATACCTTAGCAATGCATGTGACTAGTTTTTCCATATTTGTATGTATGGATTGCATGGGTTGTTACTGACATGGTGAAAATTTCATGTCACTAGTACCTTTATAAATATATTTACTGAGAAAAATGGCGACGTGTTCAATACTTATTTTACCCGCTGTATATAACTGCCACATGAATACCATATAACCACAATATTTTAAATGATGCCCTTCTACATAGTAACTAGTCAACATTGGCTTGGTAATATTGATGGCACACCATGGCTAGCAACACTCCAAACTATGGTCTCTCTCAGGTTGTGCTGCAAACCTGGCATGCTATGGATGTGTATTGCAGAACCAATGTTTCTGAGTCATGTAAAGAGGTTTGTATAGTAGATCTATTCATTTATCAAATTATTTTTTTTCTCTGCAGTTTCCTCCTTGATATTTCACATAAAATGGCGTAAAAGAACATGCACTGTCCCTATATGGCACACAAGGTCAATTATCGTACATGTCCAGATGTTACAGACACAAGTAGGAGACACTAGCCTCTCCTATGAACAAAAAAAATGCTAGCTATGTAGAACAAAATAGAATATCATTATACGTGCTAGGCTATGAATTAATATAGCTTGAGACAGTCAGAAAAACCACACTGTACAGGGATAAATTGGTTATGTCGAAGGGTAGGTTTCCATGGAGCCTGAAGTGTGTGAAGCCATAGGCATTGTGGTTACTATGACAACGTCTCCGGGGAGCTTCTATTCAAAAAGAATTCCTACTGGAGCTGTGCAAATGGTCCCCCCCCCACCCCCAATACGTTCTCTGGTGGGGGGAGGGATTCAAAGATAGTGATAAAGACTCCTAATGCAAGACCGATATAAAAACAGATGTACACATGATGTAAGAAATATCATCTAAGCTTCTTGAAGATGTATTTAAGGCACTGGATACATGATTGCCAGCATTAAAGCATTCCATATCTGAAGCTAGGGGTGAAGAAATAGTACAATTTGTAATAATCACCGACTTAAATACTTAGCATGGTGGAAATCCACAGCAACAGGCAAAGGAAAAAAAAATGAACATAGTTACAGGCTGTTCTGTAGAGCTCTGTTCTGCCATGCTTGCAAATAAGCATTTAAATGACTTGGAAATGATGTAAAAATATAGGCAGTAAATCTAAAAGTTTCTTTTTAGAAATACAATACCTGTTTATAACACTTCATGAACTAATACAGAAAAATCTGTCAAAAAACAGTAGCAGGGATTGGTTTAGGTGAAATCTTGTGCTTCAGCACATTCATATTATGGCCCTTTTAGGAGAATGCTTACATCAGTATAAACATCCATCAGCCTATTTCCAAGGGGAGTTTTTTTCTCCTTTTAAGGCTCATGTACACGTGGCATTTGGAAAACTCTTCTGAATGATGGAAAATGACTGCTGGAAAACGAAGGTTAAAAAAACGTCAGTTTAGGCACGTTTGCATACCGCATTTAGAAGCGTTTTTAAACGATAACTTCAAGAGACATTCCCAAATGCCCAGAATGCACAGACAAATAGTAAAAAATTAACTATTTCAGACATTTTGAGAGGAATAGAGAGAGCAGTATGTGTTGAGATTACCTGTCTTTCCTGGTTGTATTCACTATGGATCCCATCATGAGCATAATGCAGCACATGCTAACATTTTTTCCTTCACACGAAACCTGGAACTGACTACGCTGGGGTACTGGGTCCATTTAAATACATGAAAAAAACACTTTGCATGCATTTCTGATGATGAAAAAAGGCTCTGGACAGCATCTGGACATGGAACAGTTAAACGCTTCTAAACGCAAATGCATATAAACACTGTTAACCATGTTTACAAGCATTTGGCACGCCGGTAAAATTACTCCTGAATGCAAGTTTGGTGCATTAAAAGAAAAGACTGTAAACTCAACTGCCTGTAAACGACTGTGTACATGGACATATAGAAAAACATTAAGGAGAGTTCAGGGGCTGCTGAAAAAAAATGCTGAACAGCTCCTGAACGTCAGTTTAGGAGCTGCAGTATACATGAGCCCTTACTGATAAGATATTAGGCCTATAGGAAATCTGAATATTTTCAGCATAGAACATACCTAAAAGAAACCCTTCTACCTAAGGCTGGCCATATATGCTCAGGTTTTCTGTCTTTGCCAACAAGCTGAAGGAAAAACACTAAGGATTCCCCCATCCACACATTCGATGTGGATGGAGAAATCCTCCACGCTATGGAACTGTGTTCTGACAGTGGGACTCCCCGAACATCAGAGCACACCAGTCAGCGTTGGAAATTAAATGGAAATTTTCCAGCAGGACCATTCATGAGAAACAAGCTTGATAGATCAACTTCTTAAGAGCAGGAATAGCCGTTTGATCCATGTATGGTAAGCTTAAATTAGACAGGTACATGCAAATTAGTATAAAGATATTTTTTTTCCCTTTCTATACATTTTTATTTTCACACTTAAAAAGAAAAGTATAAAATATATATTTACATAGGTGGGTGGGTTTTTTTTTCTGTTTCCAGGAACGACCACCCAAATGAGTTTTCATTCAAAACAAGAGGTCTTGATCAGGCAAAAAATCCACACTATGATGGATGAGCATAAAATACTAAGTGGCTGCTTAACAGATATACTCTATTGTGGTTCTTATACTCTTCACCCACAATAAAGAAGAAGTGTACCTAGTGGATTGCAACCTGGTATTCTCTTCTTCTGGATTACCCAAAGATATAAATGCCTGAAAATTTGAAGAGGACTCCACCTGGGTAACAAGATCTTTGTTCTGTTATTTTCTTAGAATAATCAAGTGATCTAAGATGATCTCTTCCTGGTACTCATTTAAGAACTTTTGAATAACGAAAGACTATAAAATGTAGTCTCCTTGCCATTAGACATTACCCAAGATGACTCTGGACCTGAAGCATGGTAAGATATGCTTCTTTAGAAGAGGCAACGTTAAAGTCAGTCTTGAGTTAACCATTTAAAGAATGAACATAAGTCCTTCGGGATTTCTATTGGAAGGGATAGTTTCATCTGCCACGTAGTCTGAAGTTGTGCAAAAAAGGACACCGGTCCTTGTTTTCTTAGCATAGGGACACTGATGTAAACCTGGAAATGCTCTGTATGGAAATGTTCTAGTGCTGGGTGGAAGAACATAGACGCAATTGATCACATTCAGACAACTCTGTACATGAGGACATGTACTACCAGCAGACAGCGGATCATGAAGTGTAAGGTCTTGGAAATGAAGGCACCGAGAGGCATTTCATACATGTTGTACATTTCATGCATGACTGGTCTGGCATACGACATTAATGCAAGTTCATTCTTGTTGAGGTTACATAAGCTTGACCAAAAGCTGACCATGAATGTTACAGTGTTGACAGTGAGTTAAAAAGCTCCAAAAGGATGGCTGTTAGGAACCCTACAATACGGAGTCACCAGTTTTAGTCAAATAATATATTTATGCTACAAGCATAAGGGGCAGCCTATTCATTTCAATGGGCTGCCCAACACACAAAAAACACAATAAAGCAGCTCATGAACCTTTTTGCGTGTTGAGCATCCTGCATTTTAACAGGCATCTGCTTGCCACATTTGGGATGCCATTAACAATGAATGGCACTGCAAGTGTTCTCCACGTGTTCATGAAATGCTCAGGTGTGAACACCGCTTTAACGGCCCTTCACTCCCCAACCATGCTCAAGCTGCAAGAAAAGCGGATGAAAGATTTCACAAGACTGATCTAAAACAGATTTGATAGGGCATGGCGCCTGCCACAGCAATGCATCGCAAGCTCTTTTAATCCTGGAAGTGCCAAGTATTTCACAAGCTGGGAAGTGAAAAGAATAAAAGTGGAGCAGGGGGATGGGGTAAAAAAAATTAGATAAGCCTGTTGCTTTGCCCTGTATGAGCAAAAAAAGAAATTCCCTTTTAGCTGTGACACATAAAACGGGAACTAGCAGGTTGCCATTTAAGGTTTTGCTGATGAAAATATCTGGCATCAATGTCAAATGCTGAAGATATGCCATATTCCCAACAGATAACAAATGTCCTCTACGGTGCTTTCCCAAAGATCACTTTAGCCCACATGGTACATCCAAGGCAAATGCAGTCTTTAAAAATTAAAAAAAAAATAATAATTTTAGGACAAACAAAAAACTGAATACACACACACACACACACACTGAAGACACTAAATGTACCCTTCAAAAAAAAAAAAAAAACACTGGCAGAAGGTGCCATATAAATAGTTTTCTCATCTGCTCTGAAAACAGCTACTGCCACGAGATATGAAGCACTCTTTTAACATACCCTGCCAATTGACAGCTCCTATCTTAGAATGCATCATCCACACTACCATCCTTGCCTTTCTACCTGCACATAAACAAAGTAAAGCCAACTGACACATTGTGATTTGTGAGCACTGGCTGCTGGTATGCAGTTAAACTTTGTGGTCATGGCTATGAATAATAGTTGCTGATTGAGGACCAGTTTACAGTATTTGCGTTTCAGTTGCTTTTTTTCTGCATCCAAAATGCACAGAAAGTAGGTTAAATGGTTGTCAATGTCATAGTTCACCTCAGTGCTTGCAGTTCCAGTGCGTTCCAGTTGCAGGAAAAAAAAAAAAAAAAAAAAAAAGTAGAACATGCTGCATTTTTTCTGCACAGAACTGTACTGGAACACAGCAAAGAGCATCAAAAATGCACTGGAACGACATGTCCCTATTTAAATTAAAGAAAAAGAGAGCGGAAAAAATGAACTGGAATGCATTTAAAAAAAAAAAAAAACACCACACACAGGAACGTGTCAAATATGCTACAAAAATGTGCATGCAAAACCGCATACAGAACACCACTGTTTAAGTTGGGGGAAGACAGGTGCAAGTATCCGGAAGCTAAACTTTGGAGTCCTGAATAGAAATAGTGTGGACCTTAATCACACCAACAACTACGTCCAGCGTAAGAAGGCAGATATCAGTCAGTTACGGGTGGAGTACTCAAAAAACTGTTTCCAGAGAGTAGGGTATTAAATATTCAAGCAAAGTCCAGCAGCATCAGAAAAGAAAACTCACAGATCTTTCTACGACTTGGGAGAGCTGCCTGTTTCAGAGAACCAGATTCAAATATAGGAAAAAAAACAAAGTTAGAAAAAGGATTTCCAGAAGGAAGGAAATATTTCCCACTCTGTCTATAGCCCAGTAAATAAGTAAACGGCACTTGTAAAATTTTTAGATTCTGTAACTCAAGACAGGAATGGGATAATACTAAGAGACAATATGAAAAAGAAGTAAGAGAACAGAAATCTCAATCAATCCCACAAATCATAAAATGGGTTATCTCATTTACATCTGCTAAACCCAGGTTAGAGAGGAGTTGACACTTGGTAGAACAGGAACTGCCAGAATCTAGGACACTGATTATACTCAATTTCTCACTAAGGATTTATTAGGTATTCCACAATGGGAAAGCTGGGAAGAAAAGGCACAATAGGGTAGATGTAATAGTCAGTGATGTAGGCAGAGTCCTGAAACCTTACGGTAACAAAACTGGCCAGTTTCATGTTGAGACAAAACTGCAGGAACTGATGATTGTTTATATTGTAGGTCAAAAAGTCTGTTATCAGAGACAGGGATAACATACCACAAAATAGGCTCCCTTCAACTAAGATCGATCTAAGTTTAGGGTTTGGGGGGCCTAAATAAACAAGAATTATGTACGCTGATTTACAACCCCCCCCCCCCCCCAAAAAAAAAAAAAAAAAAAAAAAAACTATTACCCCTTCAATAGATCACCTGGGTGGAAGTAGTTGCATAGTGCTACGACTGGCAAGAACAGAAACAGACTTTTCCAGTGCATGACTGGAGAGATGCATTCTCACAAGAAGTAAAAAACACATTGTTAAAATGTATCCTCTGTATCCAAAGTAGAAATTCAAAGTGTTCTACACATGGACAGATATCATTGCCATGCATAAAAAGGTACATGCACCCATCCCTGCATAGCAACTCAGCTGTACAGGGGAGTCTGTACAGCTGCTGCGCTCCCATTCACTTTCTTTTGGCTGTCTGCACACAGCTCAGCAGTGAAAACAAAAGTAAAACAAATGGCTGCATGGAACAGAGTACCTGTGTGAATGAGCCCTAATTTGTTTATTCCAGTGCAATATGACTCACATGATGTTACTAAAAATAAAATGAACAGAACGCAATAGCAAAAGATTCAGTAATCTGTTTACATTCTTGAGTAGAAGGAAAAAAAATATAATTTCAGACAGTACACTTAAAAAATAAAAAAGCACTGCCCTGCAAACTATCCACTGAAAGAAATTGAGCTGTCCTAATTTAGAGTTGTATTTTTCACCAGTGAGCAAAGAAAAATTCTCAAATTAAAAAAAAAAAAAAAAATTGTGCTTACTTCTTATTAACAACAGGCTTCTGTGGTTGACCCCGGGTTACTTTTACCCAAGATGACATAGTAAAGCACCTGGAAAAAAAAAAAAAAAAAAGTTAATGCACAAGTATTAAATAGGTATGAAAAACATTTTAATGTACTTGTTTTGAAAAAAGAAGGAAAAAAAAAAAAAAAGAAAACTTAACAGATCTTTGATAGGGATAGATTTCCATACTGTCTCAGCACTGATATTTATTTTTTTTGTCCACTGCGTCTTACTTTATTACACATTGAGTTTTTTTCCCCTTTACTTAAAAAAGTACATTATCTATAACAACCTAAACAATTACAAAGAAAACTACAAAGGGTAACCATGTACATGATACCAAAGATGTCTGATCCAGCTGTTTCCAACCAGATCAGGGTGTGACTTCATGTCTTTAGGAGCCCTCTTACCCGTTAGCCAGCTACTGTCTGCAGGAAGAGTCAATCAGGCTTAGAAAATCTTTTGTGACTGTTATTGTTCCCCTATTAAATGTCCACCAGCATTGCTCATCTCTCCACCCACCCATCTTGCACACCAACAAACATGACACTCTGCCAAGCTATTAGGTTTGTGCACCTGCCACCAGAACCTCAGACTCTCAGATATCTTTGGGCAGCTAAAATAATAAACACCAAGAAGAAAGTTGGGGGGAAGTTCTGCCTAAGGCCAAGTTCACATATGCTGTTTTGACCTGCATTTTAGCACACTGGAAGAATGCATGTTAAAATATGGACACAAACAATTGTTTTCCATGTGTCCTGTTCACACCACAATGCTGACATCATGAATAGTGTGGTGCGTTAAGATGCTACACGCATTTTAAACACAAGTCTTTTGGTGGAACAATGCTTTTTTTTTTATTAATTATTTTGTCCCTTACAAGGACCCAGACAGCAGCTTAGAGGGGAAATAGTGATGCATATCAATGACATAAAAACGCTGGGATATGAAGCCCGAGGCCTAAAAAAAAATGTTTATTTTTTATCCATCAGGATAATATGAAATGTTGCTTATGGATATTTTTATTTATTTAACACACATTCAGGCTTTTTCCATGCGTTCCTCCTGGATTGTAAAAAGCCTGTTTATAATGGCAGGGTTTATGGTTTATAGAAACTGATGAGTTTATAAGCCATGTGTGGGTTGTTATGCAAGTCGTCCAGTTTGCAAAGGCATCTCGAAAAAAGAAAAGAAAAAAAAAAAAAGTCTCTCTCGAGAAAAGGCTGCGGTGTCAATGCACGACAATGGAAGGCAATGCACGTCCATTTTTCATGCATGTTTATGTGTGAACAGGCCAAAAAACGTCATCCCTTCTGCTATTGTTTAAATAATTTTGTCATATCATTTTGAGTCAACCTGTCCAACTTTGCATTTTCCAGCTCCACATGCTGCATTAACATGAGAGGTGGATAAACTTCTGCCTGATGTCAAGGGCAGAACCAGGAACTCATATGCAGAGGTCTCACCAATAGAGACCATAAGAGCTTGTTTATACTAGTGGTACCCTTGCCTCACTTCGAAAAGCCTGTGTTTAGCAGCACTGCCACATTCATACTCTTTTGGTGGCAGTAAAAAAATAATAAAAAAATCAGTAGGGGGTATAAGGATACCTGGGGAACCAGTGTTTTGGCTGTGGCATGAGTACAAGCCACTCAAACCATTGAGTTAAAGGGGGAGAGTTAGTAGAACCACAGCGCAACCGCCTCCTGGCTGTAAGTGTTAGCAAGCCCCAAAAGAAAAAAAAAAAAAAAAAAAAGGAAGAAGTCACTTGGTTTTACATATTTGATTTTTTTTTACAGTCAGGACTAAGGTTTTATGCTTGCTGAGCTTCTGTGTGAGTGCCTGGGCTTCTTGGTGTGGCTGGAAAGCACAGGTTGATGCTGTATCGATTGGTACAATTAGTGCCGTATGCGCCAAGGGATGAATGCCCAGAAAGCAGAACTCTTACATTCCAGGCATTTGTCCCTGGGTGCATACTGCACTCAACGTTAGTATCACTCAGTATAGAGTCCAGCAGCCACATTGTTTGGCTACTCCCTGTAAACTTTTACAGGCTACCAGTATGGGACTGGACAGTGCACCTGTGCCTTCCAGCCACATAAAAATGTTGGGATATGAAGCCCGAGGCCTAAAAAAATGTTTATTTTTTATCTATCAAGACTATATGAAATGTTGCTTATGGATATTTTTATTTATTTAACACACATTCAGGCTTTTCCATGCTTTCCTCCTGTACTGTAAAAACCCTGTTTATAATGGCACTGCATGTGTGGGCAATGCTGAGGTGCACCAAGATGGCGTCCGCGCCGGATATGACGTCACTACTACTGGGTATATCCTGAGGAAGTCACGTGTACCAATCGTGACGTAACGTGTAGATACACCAGTAGGAGGGGCTTGAGCGGTCAACGTAGCGACATCATATCCGATGCGGACGCCATCTTGGTGCACCCCAGCATTGCCCACACATGCAGTACACCCATAGTGTGGTGAAACTGCCGGTTTACATCTGATGGAATGTGAGTAAGCATTTTAGCTTTGGCATTTTGTAATAAATGATTTTACACTATATTGGATCTCTTTGCTTTACTGGGGATGTGTATGGAGTGATATCCGTCCTAGTATCAGGAGGTAGCGTCTGGCTACCAACCCACCAGAGGAGAGAGTCTCATCATTACTGTTAAGGAGGATTCCACCCCTTAGAGGAATATAAAGAGGCATATTTAGCTCAATGGTCCTGAGGGGCCTGGGCAAGAAGGTGAGGGGGCACCCCTGTCATTGTGGATTCACACGCAGTTTGGAGCACTTGCATGAAGAGTGTTTTTGTTGTTTCACCTAATAGAACACTTATCTATTTTGTACTGTATGTGTCACTGGGAGTGACCCCCTGTTATGTATGAGGTTTAAATTCCTACAAGGGGCACAATATATTGGTATAACACTTATTGAATCTCCCATCTAGGACCTATGTCTTTACTACTATTATTTTATATGCAAGTGTATTTTTAGCACTGCACTACTAACAGATTCTGATTTTGACTGGGTTTGGTGCCTAGGTTGTGGCACTTGAGTGCTGGCTGCTTATTGTTTGATTGTATAATAGCGCAGGGGTTACTATATATATATATTATTTACCTGGCTGTGAAGCCGCAAGCTATCACAGCCGGGTGCCCACACTGAAGATGCCGGCCTCCTGCAATACAGGACTGCTGGTGAAACAGGCTGTGGGGGACACCACGGGACAGGTAAATGGCTGTTTTTTTAAAAGTCAGCAGCTACAGTTTTTGTAGCTGCTGACTTATTTTTTGACAGCGGAAGTGGAACTCCGCTTTAATGAATACAAGGCTCTCTCTAATTGGCTGAGGTGCAGATCGTGATGTTATCAGCCTGCTTCTCCACCTTAGCCAACCAGAGAAAGCTTTGTGTTCAATGATGGCTTCCTGTGAATGGCTGAGCACAACTTAAGCTTGGTATCCACTAGTAGAATTTCGTTGGACAGTCTTAATTGTAAGAATGTTCGTTCGCTTCTCTAATCATCAGTGGGTCAAAACGACATTCAATTTTGACCACAGTGACAGGATAATCTGAAGGAGCAGGATAGAAAATTTTTCTTGAACGTACAAATTTCTTATAGTGTTAGCTTTCGTTCAGTAAATTCATTCCAAAAATTGAAAGTTAAATGCAAAGGAAATCTTGACCTACTTTGAACTACATTCAAACGTTCTGAGAATTTTTGTTTTTCTACTAGTGTGTACCCAGCTTTAGAATAACTCAATTCTGTTCCGAGTGTGGGAATGGAAGTCCCCATCCTGCTTTTAGAACACAGTGCTGTGTACTATATGTAGCAGGTGCTACACAACTTATATAGCGCCCCCAGAGCACAAATCTGTTAATGAAGAATGTATTCAGTCAAGATCAGCTTAGTCCAAACTATTTAGTCACAAGAAACCTGGAGTTAGGCTTTAAGACGTGTGCTGATGTGACCTATAATGTGTGTTAACATTCCATAAAAAGTAAGGCTAGCATTATTCTTCCATTTACCAAGACATGCTTGCAGCTGAACAATGTGAGGCAGCACATCATTTCCTGTTCAGAAGACTGACCACCTCATCAGGTTACCTGTGTATTGGATGAACAGTTTTCTAAAATCTCTAACTCTTCAGGGTGCACCCACATCACATACGTTGCCCTACAGGCTCTTGCTGGCACCACTGGAAGTTGAAGGTCGAAGGCTCCATGCACAGTAGCTTTTCTTAAGCTCAAAATAATGTGGCTAAAAACCCCTGGTAACAGCGTTTTTTAGAAATGATTTATGATTATTAAACGGAGCATTCAGCATTTTTTTCTGGTAACAAATTGCTCCCAAAAACACACCAAAAAAAAAAAAATGTTTTTTCTGTTCCTAGAAGCTGAAGCTTGAAAAACACTCCTAGCCTACAGTACTGCACATGGACACATAGGATTAACAGGAGAAAAAAAAATGCTCACAACTAGCTGCTAGGAGCTTAAAAATAAGCTAGTGTGCATGGAGCCTGAAAGCTGGCTGGGGATATTATCAAAATTTCCAGACTGCAGAAAGGGGTAGGAGGAGGAGTATAATAAAAGAAAAGAAAAATATATAGCTATATATAATTTTTTTTTTTAAAAAAGGGACTTGTCAAGAGAAGAGGTTCAAACACCACGGTTACACTTACCAATAACAGCATTTTCAAGAATTTTCCAGGACCGCTACTTGATTGGCTCCATCTTCAACAGGAAACACAAACTAGAAAGATTAAAAAGCCTCTCGCTCCCCCTCATCTTCAGTTCTTGTACATAAAGAACCTCCAATGTACAAAAGGGTAATTTTATACGTAAAAATGCAACAAAAACATCTGGGTGGGAATATGGACACTGTCCAGGAAGATTCTTAGAAATACTGTTACCAGTAAGTGTAACCATGGTTTTCCCAAATCATCTTCCAGGTCAGCTACTTGAGAGGATAAACAATTAAAGATACCTCGAAGAGAAGACCAAAACCTGCAATACCTTTCTATTTAAGAACAAGTCCTAGCTGGACAACATTTCCAAATTGGAACAATTCCCGAAAGCATGGCTTGGGGACCTTATGTCAATCAGAGATTTCTTTCCACAAAGCACCTGCCCTCTGCTCCTTAATGCAGCCATTGACCCAGAGGAGTGAGTTCTAGATCTAGCAAGTAGTTACTGACGAGAATTAAGGTATGCTGAACTAATAGTGTCTTTAATCCATCAGGCCATGGTACTTTAGGAGAAACAAAGTCCTAGATGGGACCACTGTTTAAGACAGGAAGTTGAATCGATGTTTGTAAATCTAATTTCCAGAAAACACTAAAAGGGCCAGCACCTGCACCTTAAGGGTACTATGCAACAAACCCATTTTATCTCCCTCCTGGAGATATTTCAGAAATGTAGGAATTTAATAGGATTGTACAGGGCCTTGAAAGTATTCATACCCCTTAAAAGTTTCACATTTTGTCATGTTACAGCCAAAAACGTAAATGTATTTTATTGGGATTTTATGTGGTAGACCAACATAAAAGTGGCACATAATTGTGAAGTGGAAGGAAAATGATAAATGGTTTTCAACATTTTTTTACAAATAAATGTGAAAAGTGTGGCGTGCATGTGTATTCAACCCCCTTTACTCTGATACTCCTAACTAAAATCTAGTGAAACCAATTGCCTTCAGAAGTCACCTAATTAGTAAATAGAGTCCACCTGTGTGTAATTTAATCTCAGTATAAATACAGCTGTTCTGTGAAGCCCTCAGAGGTTTCTTAGAAAACAATATCATGAAGACCAAGGAACACACCAGACAGGTCAGGGATAAAGTTGGAGAAATTAAAAGCAGGGTTAGGTTGTCAAAAATATATCCCGAGCTTTGAACATCTCACGGAGTCGTGCACGCCGCATATCTGGCCTTCATGGAAGAGTGGCAAGAAGAAAGTCATTGTTTAAGGAAAGCCATAAGAAGTCCTGTTTGCAGTTTGCGATAAGCCAAGGTGCTATTGTCAGATGAGACCAAAATTCAACTTTTTGGCCTAAAAGCAAAAAGCTATGTGTGGTGGAAAACTAACACTGCACATCACCCTGAACACACCATCCCCACTGTGAAACATGGAGGTGGTAGCATCATGTTGTGGGAGTGCTTTTCTTCAGCAGGAAAGGGAAGCTGGTCAGAGTTGATGGGAAGATGGATGGAGACAAATACAGGACAATCTTACAAGAAAACCTGTTAGAGTCTGCAAAAGAATTGAGATTGGGGTGGAGGTTCACCTTCCAGCAGGACAATGACCCTAAACATACAGCCACAATGGAATGGTTTAGATCAAAGCATATTCATGTGATAAAATGGCCCAGTCAAAGTCCAGACCTAAACTGTATTGAGAATCTGTGGCAAGACTTGAAAATTGATGTTCACAGACACTCTCCATCCAACTTGACAGAGATGAAGCTATTTTGCAAAGAAGAATGAGCAACAATGTCCCGCTCTAGATGTGCAAAGCTGGTTGAGACATCCACAAAAAGACTTGCAGCTGTAATTGCATCGAAAGGTGGTTCTACAAAGTATTGACTCAGGGGGCTGAAAACAAATGCACACCACACTTTTCACAAATTTTGGAAACCATTTATCATTTTCCTTCCACTTCACAATTATGTGCCACTTTGTGTTGGTCTATCACATAAATCCCAATAAAATACATTTAAGGTTTTGGCTGTAACATGACAAAATGTGGAAAATTTCAAGGGGTATGAATACTTTTTCAAGGCACTGTATGGCAATTCACTTTTTGCCAAGAATAAAACATTTTCCAAACTTTAGTGCAGCGGCCCTTTGCCTGCCTATATCCAGCCCTTGGGTTACTATTACTCCCAGAAACACCAACAAGGGGGATACAATTCCTCCCACTGACACCAATGATGGGGCACTATTCTTCCCACTGACACCAATGATGGGACGTTGTTTACTCCCATTGATGCCAGGGCATTTTAGGGAAAGTTTAGAAGTTTGGAGACCCCTGCTGTAGTGTATAGTTTCCTGGTAGTCACTTTACAACTAAGGAAAAAAGGTGGTAATGCCCAATTCCAGACATCCTCTTTTCTCAAGAATCCTTCAGCCTCCAGGCCATCAGGAGAGCTGAGAATTCAGATACCACGCTGTGGTAAGATCAGACACAGCCGATGACTGATCTGTGTACCTGCCCGTTGCCAGTACCATATGACTGCTGTGACCAATCAGAGCAGGTCACATGGCAATTGTAAACAATGGATGGCTTTCCATCGATTGTACACAATTGTGTTGCTAGCTGTGATTGCTCACAGTGATCAAATGATAAAGACTGGGCCAATCACAGCCCATCTGTGTCATGTGATTAGCTGTGGCCAATCACAGCTAAACAAAAGAAACTAAATTTATTAATTTCATTCAGTAACATGCTTGTTTATAGACTGTCTACTTTTCAAAAAAGGGGTAAATTGGGGGATACAGCAAACTGTACTCTCCGCTCCTCGCAAGACCTCCTACTCTCTAGCTCCCTTGTCTCCTCCTTCCATGCTCGTCTCCAGATCTTCCCCCATCCTCTGGAACTCTCTACCCCAATTTATCAGACTATCGCCTACTCTGCTCACTTTTAGGCGATCTCTGAAAACCTCTCTCTTCAGGGAAGCCTATCCTGCCCTCAGGTAATACTGGAATCTTCTACTCTTCCAACCAGTCCATCCCCCACAGTTACTACCTTTTGTACCACTAGCCCCTCCCTCCTAGATTTTAAGCTCCAAGGAGCAGGGCCCTCAAATCCCTCTTGTATTGAACTGTATTGTTTCCCGTTATATTGTAAAACGCTGAGCAAACAGTTGGCACTATATAAATGCTGTATAATAATAATAATATCTGTACCGTCCTGACATTTGTGGACATCAAGAAATGAGGACAGGACGTTGGTACAGCAAGACTGCTTGATTTTCAGATATATACAGTAGTTTGTGAACTCTATAACTTTCCTACAGACTAAATAATATACACTGATTTGGGTTATTTTTATCATAGAAATGTAGGAGAATACATTTTGGGCTATATTTATGAAAAACTAATTTTTATTTGAAGCATTTGTTATAAAAATGTTTCAAATAAAAATTAGTTTTTCATAAATATAGCCCAAAATGTATTTCTTTTCAAACTTTTCACACTTTTTCATTTAGCAAAAAATAAAAAGCCCAATGGTGATCAAATACCACCAAAAGAAAGCTGTTTTTGTGAACAAAATTATAAAAATGTAGTTTGGGTACAGGGTTGCATGACAGCGCAATTCAAAGTGCGACAGTGCTGAAAGCAGAAAATTGGCCTGGAAGAAGGGGGTAAAAGTGCCTGGAATTGAAGTGGTTAAGGGTTTCAATCATGTCTCCCTTTTCCCTTCTTTCCTCCAGACTGTACATGTTAAGTTCCTGAAGCCTCTCCTGATAGGATGAGCCCAGAGAAGGAAAACAAAAATGGTGAAAGGTCTGAAGGATAAAACCTATCCTATCAATATCGTTTTTTAAGTGAGGTCTCCAGAACTGTGGATCATGAGACCAGAGTGGTCTAAAAATGGGGGGGCGGGACATTTTTAGGAGTAGTTACTGTTAGGCTAGGTTCACACTTATGGGGTTCCCTGGAGCCACATCAGCCTATTCATTTAAATGGTCTGTTCCCAACCCTTTTCTAAACTGCATCCGTGCAGAAACCGCATAGTGACTGGGCACCAAACGATTTCTGTGTATGCCTGCGTTTTCCAATGCATAGTGGTGCCATTAACCACTTTAGAAACTGCACTATAGCTGAATGACTGCTACAGTGCAGTTGTCCAGTTCTAGGAGGGCATCATATGATGTCCTCCCAGAACGCACCCGATGCTGTCAGTGATCACTGCATCCTACGGACACAGCTGATCACATGACTAGGAAAAAGGCCAATCACAGTGGCCTTTTACCATGTGATCAGCTGTGTCCAATGACACAGATCACAAAGCAAATACAGTTGACGGTTATTGGCAGCACTTTCCTCACGCTGTCACAGCATGAGCAAAGTACTGCCGATCACCAGCAGTGCCCTGATGAGCATTGCTGCCCTCTAGTGCCCAACAGTGTCACCCACCAGTGTCGCCCCCAGCAGTGCAGCATCATCAGTGCCTCCTCATCAATGTCCACCAGTGCCGCAGCATCAGTGCCGCCTACCCATGCCACCCCATCAGTGCAGCCTCATCAATGCACATCAGTGAAGGAGAAAAATTTACCTGTTTGCAAAATTTTATAAAACTTAAAACTTTTTTTTCTATTTATGTTCTTTTTTCATTTACAGACCAAAAAATAAAAACCCCAGTGGTGATTAAATACCACCAAAAGAAAGCTCTATTCGTGTGAAAAAAAAAATGATAGAACTGTTGCATGACAATTGTCATTCAAAGGGCAACAGAACTGAAAATTGGCCTGGGCAGGAAGGGGGTAAAAGTGCCCAGTAGGCGCAAGTAGTTGAGAATGAATGGCACCCCCACACATCTGCTAAACAGCGGTACGTTTTTTGCTGCGGATGTCTGTGGGAACACGAGATTCACACCTTCCCAAACCTACAACAGTGCGGATCTTAAGCTGGCCATACACATAGATTTTCGTTTGAGAATTTTCGTTTCAAGAAGATTCGTTTGATTTCTAGTCGTTAGTGGGGTCAAATCATCGATGTTTGTTTTCCACAGCAGTGATGGGAAAATTCAAAGGGGCAGGAAGGAAAACTTCTCTCGGGCGAATTTTCGGCCAGTATATGTGATTATCATTCAAAAAAATACATTCATTTTAAACTCAAAATGTTAAAAGAAAAAGATAATTTTTGAACGCCGTTCATCCATTCACCGAATGTTCAAAGAATTTTCGGACTTTTTGTACGCATATTCTCGTCTGAAAATCTACACGTGTATGGCCAGCTTTAGGCTGGATTTCTACTGGAAGACAGGCATGGTCCACTGTTGTCACCATCACAGATCCCTCCATGGGGAGTCAGCACACCATCACTGGAAGACATGTGGGCAGAGGCTGCACGAGATCAGCAACTCGGAGATGAAATAAAGGAAGAAAAGAGAAAACAAGGATTTCAATGTAAACTAAAAAAAAAGATTGTCTAGGGCTTCCCGGACTATCTACACGAGCCGTGCTGGCCCAAGGTCACTGGAATAGATGGACACGTTCAGCAATGCTGCTCTTCCATCACCATACTGCTTGTAGCTTCACCCTGGCGGCTCGTACAATGGAGGATCACCACAGCAGCACCGAGCTCTGCACCACCAGCGAACAGGCTGGAAATGCGCCACTTCCAACACAATATTGCCCACTTCGGCCATAAGAAGGGGCGCAGTACACCGCCTGACCGTATAAACCACCAACCACCTACCTGACGAGAACCCCTGTTCCACCGCACCGACAAACACAACGAGCCGGACACACAGGGACAAACAAGAGCAGCAGCAACAATTATCTCCGGAGATGGGAGGGGGGAACACAGAAGCTGGATAGAATTGAACACTGACCCCTGGCGGCTGGGAGGAAAAATGGCCATTGGAATTTTTACTTTAGCTGCAAAACAGGCTCGAGGAGCTGGAAATGTTCTACTGTTTGTATTATTCTGGAAATGTTCAAATATTTACATATGTTTATTTCATTATGTTATAATAAATGTTATTAGAGATCCTCCATTGTCGTTATGTATGTGAGCAGCTGGGTGTGCTTTGTCTCTGGCTATAGGAAGAGATGGTTAATATATTTATCAGTGGTATGCACTAAGGCCCCGATGCCCAATATGCAGCCCTTTGGCATTTTTGGTGCATCCCTTGGGGCCCCTGCAGACACTAATCTATGTTTCTCTATTGCTCTGTTATAGCAGTTATATCTAGATGTGTTGTGTAATATGTCTGCAGTCTATAACTTTACTGCATGTCCCCGGTCTGCAACAACTCCTATATCACTTTCACAGTCTCTGACAGTCTCCTGTGGCTGCAGATCCTAACCTTCTTTTGTATCTTGTCCACAATCTCTTACCATGCCTTGTCTCATGTCCACAGTTTCTGATCATCTCTTGTATCATGCCCACAGTTTCTGATCATCTCTTTTATCAAGTGTGTAGGCTCTGATCATCTCTTTTATAATGTCGACAATCTCTCTCTGATGATCTCTTTTATCAAGTCTGTAGGCTCTGATCATTTCTTGTAGTATGCCCACAGTCCATGACTCTCTCTTGTATCATGCCCGCAGTCACTGATCATCTCTTGTATTATATCCATAGTCTCTGACCATCTCTTGTGGCATGCCTGCAGTCTCTGATCATCTCTTGTATCATGCCCGCAGGCTCTGGTCATCTCTTGTATTATGTCCACAGTCTCAGACTATCTCTTGTTTCATGTCTGCAGTCTCTGATCATTTCATGTATCATGCCTGCAGTCTCTGATCATCTCTTGTATCATGTCTGTAGTCTCTGCTCATCTCTTGTATCATGTCTGTAGTCTCTGATCATTTCATGTATCATGCATGTAGTCTCTTATTATCTCTTGTATCATGTCTGTAGTCTCTGATCATTTTATGTATCATGCAGTAGTCTCTGATCATCTCTTGTATTATGTCCACAGTCTCTGACTATCTCTTGGTTCATGTCCACAGTCTCTGATTATCTCTTGTATTATGTCTACAGTCTTTGTCCATTTCTTTTTTCATTACCATAGTCTCTGATCATCTCTTGTTTCATGTCTTCAACGTCTGACCTGCTCTTGTGGCATGCCTGCAGTCTCTGATCATCTCTTGTATCATGTCCACAGTCTCTGACCACCTCTTTTATCATCTCAAGAGTCTTTGACCATCTCTTTTATCATGTCCACAGTCTTTGATCATGTCTTGTATCATGTCTGCAGTCTCTGATCATTTCATGTATCATGCCTGTAGTTTCTGATCATCTCTTGTATCATGTCCACAGTCTCTGACCATCTTTTATCATATCCATAATTTCTGATCACCTCTTGTTTCATATCTGCAGTGTCTGACCAGCTCTTGTGTCATTACCGCAGTCACTGATCATCTCTTGTATCATGTCCACAGTCTCTGACCACCTCTTTTATCATCTCAAGAGTCTTTTCTCATATCTTGTATCCTGTCCATAGTTCTTGACCATCTCTTTCATCATGTCCACAGTCTTTGATAATCTCTTGTATCATGTCCACAGTCTCTGATCATCTCTTTTATCATGCCTTTAGTCTCTGATCATCTCTTGCGTCATGTCTGTAGTCTCTGATCATTTGACGTATCAAGTCTGTAGTCTCTATTCATTCCTTGTATTATGACCACAGTCTCTGATCATCCTTGTGGTATGTCCACAGTCTCTGATCATCTATTGTAGCATGTCTGTAGTCTCTGACCATCTCTTTTATCATATCCATAGTCTCTGATAATCTCTTATATCATGTCCACAGTCTTAGACCATCTCTTGTCTCATATCCACAGTCTCTGACCATTCCCTTTTATCATCTCAACTCTTGCATCACATCCATTGTTCCCATAGTCTTTGACTTTATCCTGTTGTGTATCTGCTGTTTCTGAGACTGCATATTCACTTAATTTTATGTGTGTCCCTTTGGTGATGTCAGTAGCCACTCTTGTGGCCCCCTATAGTAAGAAAGTTGACCACCACTGCTCTAAGACCTCATGTACCTTATGCTCAGTTCACCCCTGTGAGGTGTTCTTTAGGTGAGGTTTACATGTGTTTTAGTGTATAGTTATCGTTGAGCTCTATAGAACATGTATTGGAGAAAGTGCAACAAGTAGGATTCTGCTTTGATCCACTGCACCTAAATGGCACACAAAGCTCCTGTGTGCTAAAGCATAAAATACTGGCACTTTCTGGAACCTGGAGAGCTGCACATGCCATGTACAGCTACCAATGCAAGTGAATGGCTGTAGATGGCCATGCACCAGTAAAAGGTGATGACTTCTGCATCGGTGTTTACCTGTGCATGTACATAAGGCGCTTCTCTTAAGATGTGCCACTTTTACATTTGGTGAAAAGCACTGTACACACATGTACATGTAAATGCCAGTGCAGAAGCCGTTGATGTTTACCTAAGCATGGCCGTGCACAGTCATTCACTTGCATTGACACATGCAGCATCCTGGGTGCCAGAAAGCGCTGGTGGTTGTATGCCTGAGCACACAGGAACTGATAAGTGTCCATGTGTATTTGGTCTAAATATTACCTTAATTTCTGCTGGACACAAATGGACTACCTGCACTTCATAGTCATCCTTCCTGGAGGGACTGGCTGTGTTTACTGAAAACTGTCTAATATTGTACTGCTAGATAGCAAACCAGATTGATACTTATCAAGAAAAGTGTTCTACAAATTAAAGCATATCTAAACCAAAAATGAAAATGTGATACAATGAAACCTACCAGTCCACAAGTGTGGTGGGTGCATTTGTTTTCTATTTTTAGCACCCATTTATATCTTTTAGCGCCCATTTTGGTAACATGTGTAAACTCATGCATTACTGAAACACAGCAGCAACAACTGCGGGGAATTGTAGGGGTGTGCTAATATTTTAGCGCAATGCAATAATGCTTTGCAGTGCCATTCAATGAGCCGTTAATGCACACCTAAGAATCTAACTTCCTCTCCTATGACTGCTCCCCTTCCTTCTTACAGAATTGGGAAAATAAGTAACAATAAATACTTTTTTTTTAAATCAACTTACTTCTTGTATCCTTGCCTAGGTGGGGATAATGTTTCCAGGACAAGATGTGCACATGCGCCGCAGGTCTACAGGACCTGGCAGAGACCCACGTTACATCTGCATGTGTGAGAAATCCACTTGGACCACCACGCATGCGCAATATACCTGCCACCTGATCTTTCTCACATTGTTATCATGTACACCAGGGTAGAAGGGCAGAGAACGTCCTCAGGAAAAGGCTCGGTAGGTGGAGCTGATGTCAGAGGGCGGGTACACAGAGAGGAGTAGTTAGATGAGAGCAGGGGTGGACTGACAACTCATGTGGCCTCCGGGCAATATGGGATCATGGGGCCCCTGTGTCCTCGCCCACACTCAAACCACACCCAAAAAAGCCTATGAAAGGTACCAGGGGCATCTCATGGGGCCCCCTACTGACCCCGGGCCCTCGAGGAGTGCCCGAGTTCCCAAATGGTCAGTCCGTCCCTGGATGAGAGCCGTAACATGACCACTGACAGTAAATTAGCAGTGTTCCTGCCCCTGATAACTTGAATATCTGCGCAAAGGGTTCTGGGTAATAATCTGTGTGTTCTCAGAGTTGTGGTCTGTACCGCTGCTCAGTGCTCAGTGGGGGTGGAGAGAGACACAATAAAGGTATACAATAAAAGATGACTTGAAAAAAATACAAAAATTGGAGTCTTCATGTTTTGGAGAGTTTAGTAGTTGGTAGGACAAAAATACAGACCGAGGACTTAAGATACTTGGAGGGGTGGGGAGGCACTGCCTGACCAATTTTTTAATTATTATTTATTTACCCTACTGTGAACCTCACACCCCTTATACTCCCCTTCACTCTACCCTGATGCCCATCTCTTCTCTCACTGAGCACTATGGCCCCTTTTGCCCCCACCCCCATTGAGCACCAGCACCCTTTTCGTTCCCATATGAGCACCAGTGCCCCCACTGAACAAGAGTGCTCACCTGGCCCCCCCACTGAGCACAAGGCCCCCTCCTCCCCCCACTGAGCATTAGTGCCCCTCACTGTCCCAACTGATCATGATGTCCCCTCTTCTGCCCCCCACCGTAAGCTCCCTGCTGAGCACCAGACCCCCCCCACGCACACACACTGCCCCAGTAACAGTACCACCCTTCACTCTCACTGAGCACCAGTGACCACCTCTGCCCCCACTAGACATGTGCAATTCCCTTGGTTCCAAATTTCTGGACACGTTTTTCATTATTCGAACATTCGGATGTCTCCGAATTTCTGAATTACAATAGTAACAAATCCAAAACAACGAAACGAAATTTGGACGAAATTCAATTTTGAATCAAATTCAACTTGAATTCGAATATGAAAAGAATAGAACATAAAAGAATAGAATAAAATAGATTAGAATATATTAACTAGACAATGAATAGAATAGAATACCAATAGAATTGAAATACAAGTGAAATTAAATAGAATTGAATGCAATATAAAAGAATTGACTAGAATATAAAGTACAATAAAAAAGAAGAGAATATAATAGGAAAAAATAGAATAAAATAGAATATAACTGTCTTCGGAAATTCAAATTTCGAATAGAAAAGAATAGAATAGAACAGAATAGAATAGCATACAATATAAAAGAATATAATACAATATAAAAGAATATATTAGAATAGAATAAAAAAAAATAGAAAAAAACAATAGAATAGAATAAAATAGAAAGAATATAACTGTCTTAGGAAATTCTAATTTCGAATAGAATAAATTTGAATTCAAATAGTTTAGAATAGAACAGAAAAGAATAGAATAAAAATAACAGTAAAATAGAATAAAATAGAAAGAATATAACCATCTTCCGAAATTCTAATTTTGAATAAATTAGAATTCGAATACCGATTCGACTTCGGTCGAACTGAATTAGAATAGAATAGACTCAAATTTGAAAATGAAACACATTCTGAAAACAAATTAAACAAATGTAACTAAACAAAATTATTTAAATAACGAATCGAAACAAAACAAATTTTTTGTTCTGCACGTCTAGCCCCCACTGAGCACCACAGCCCCTCTTGTCCATTTGGCATGTCTGCACATTTACAGGGGACTTGGAAGATTTCACACATGCGCAAACATGCTGTGGGTCTCTGCCAGATCCCATAGACCTGGCAAAGACAAGTGGCATGCCTGCAGACACCAGAGCCATCTTTAATATTGATTGGACCCTGGGCAAACATTTTTTGGGCCCCACCCCCATGCAATTTTCGCTCTCCAGCTGCTCTGCGACATACAATAAATAGCAGCTAGACTCAAAATCAGTTAACTGAAACAGATCAGGCAGCAAATGCAATTGGTTGCTGGAAAGTACAGCAAATCATTACCATTCATGGACTGGTTGCCAGAGGGTACAGAACACATTACGACTCACTGATTAGTTGTTAAAGGGGCATGATTTCTACTTGCTGATCAGTTGCTAGAAGTTACTGCACATCATTACCGCGTACTGATTGGTTAATAGAGGTTATTGCAGATCATTACTGGTCACTGGTTGCTAAAGGTTACTGCACATTATTACCGCTCACTGGTTGCTAGAGGTTACTGTACATCATTACCATTCACCCATTGGTTGCTTGAGGTTACTGCAAATCATTACTTCTTATCGATTTTCTGATAGAGGTTACTGCACAACATTACCACTCACTGATTGGTGCTAAAGGTTACTGCACATTATTACTGCTCAATGATTGGTTTCTATTGGTTACTGCACATCATCCCACTGCCTGCACAACATGGACTGAGAAGGTGAGAGAAGCCATCAACAGACAGAAAGCTCCTAGATATCATAGGACTCCTGGGATTAGTGGCAGTGGCTGACCACCAATGTAATAAAGAATTTACACTGACAACCAATGTAATGGGGGGTTTTAAACCAACCAACAAATTGCTACACTGATCACCAATGTAAGGGAGAATTTACACTGACCACCAATTTAAGGGGGACTTCTACATAAACCACCATTGTAAGGGAGGGTTTGACACTAAGCACAAATTCAAGTTAGGATTTTGTACCAACTACCAATATAAAGAGGAGTTTCTACACTGACCACCAATGTAAAGGGGATTTACACTGACCACTAATGTGAATGAAAGGATTCTACACCATGCCCCAATGTAAACAGTAGATATACACTGAATACTAATGTAGTTGAGACATATAGCCTATGTTCACATTTGTGCGTGTCGGGAACACATGCAAAATCACTTTCCTGACACCACAGAAACATGCTGCCCTTTAGCAGATACACAGCACTGCCATTAATTGTTAATGACACCCTCACACATCTGCTGATATGTGCGTTTTCACATGCACCAAAATTCACGATGCTGTGGCACAGTGTGTTTTTGTAAAAGGGTCAAGGACTTTTTTTTCCACAGTTTTTAAATCAATGGGCTTCCCTACACATGACATACATCTTTATCTACCCCGTCAGTACACCTTTGTATCCTAAATTTCCCTGCTAACTTCTGCACCCCAAATCTCCCCAATCCTCTCCACTCCAACCTCCCCCTCTCCACCTCAACTCTATACGCCACCTCTGCTCATCTTTGCACCCACCTTCCTTACCTCTGTACATCCCATTCTTGTTCACCTATGCACCCCAAACTGTAATTCCTTTTTTATCTACCTCTGTAACTACGTAACAACACCCCTCCCCCTTTGCTTACATTTGCAGAACAGGCTGATGGTAGGCTCAGTGACCACAGTTGCAGGCAGGACTTTCAAGCTTGCCCCTGTTGATGGTGTCTGGAACCTCAGGGGGACATGATATGAATGCTGTCACTATTTAAATATGAATGCCACATTGCTGCTTCTATTTACATATGAATGCCGGTTATTTACATGTGATTACTGACAAGGTCTGCACAGGAGTCATCTGTACATGGCAGAGCTGGGCATCATATATGACAGCACTTCACACCGGGATATCTGGACACAGCATGGGACAAAGACTTCAAGGGACAAGGGCATGTAAACCAGGACAGTAGGCAAGTATAGGGCAGCTGCTTTGGGCCCCACAACAATGACTGGGCCCAGGGCAACTGCCCCTTTTGCCTCTCCTTAAAGACAGCTCTGGCAGATGCACAGGATTATCAGTCAAAGGTGGTGGTGTGGAAGCAGAATGAGAAAGGAGAAGCTTGGCTGCAAGCAGGACAACACTGAAGTCCTTAAACTAGCAAGTATGTATATTTTTTTTATTTACATACAAGAACAATTTAGATGCCCACAAAACAAAATTTAAGGGGGGCGTTATCTTTAAGCTTTTCTTTTTTTTTTTTTTTTTAAATCAGTTTTATATGGATAGGGTAACAATGTTCATTCAATGAATGTTATCTATGAAATAGCACTGTTACTTTTCTCCACTTCATAGAGGGAACCATGGCTGTCAACCAGGCTGGGATTCAAATGTCTGCCTTTGTTCACTTCCAAAAGTGGTTGTAAACCTCAGACATGAAATATGAACAAAGCATATCCCTCTGTAGTATGTACTTGTCTGCTGTTTTGTTCCTCTGCCATCAGCATGAATAATTTCTGACAAGTTTTCCTGACATCGAGAAAAAAGGTGATGGCAGGGATCTCCAGCACAAAGCATGTGATTGGCAGCCTCAGCTCTGTTTGCTTTGTGCTGTATGAAGGGTGTGTGTCCCGTCTCTCCATTGAGCTCTGCTATGTGTAACTTCATCTCTCTGGCCTCTGCTTTCTGAAAGCCTAAATAAGCTGTATAAATGTTGGATGTAGAGAAGAGAATACTGCAGATAAATAGGTACAACTTAAGTAGAAAGATAGTTTTATTTCAGTGTATCGCCGGAGGCCAGCCACATCACTGGGTATATGTTAGGGTTTGCAAACACTTCAACCCCTGTTGACAGCTGAACCAGATCTAAAGTGCTGTGAAAAAGTATTCTTTCTTATTTTCTTTTTTTTTTTTGGCATATTTGTCACACTTAAGCATTTGAAGACTGCCCTCAGTGCAAAATAATGTATATATGTGTGATTTTGCACTCCCCCCAAAGAGTGAGAGTGCACCACCAGCAGCTCGTGCCAGTGAATGGATGTTCTCTGGCACCCGCCAATCGTCGGGCAGGAGAAAGAACAGACCTCTGCCTAAGTAAACAAGGCAGAGTTCCAACTGACAGGTGTCAGTTGGTGTAAAAAATATCCACCGCAATATCTCAGTCCCTCTATAAGTCGCTGATCGCCGCCATCACTAGTATAAAAATAAATAAATACAATTCCAGTATATGTCCCATAGTTTGTAGACGCTATAACTTTTGTGAAAACTAATTAATATACACTTATTGGTATTTTTTTTTAACAAAAATATGTAGCAGAATACGTGTCTAGGTTACAGACAGGGTGAGCATATAGGCTAGGGCAGTGGTCGGCAAGCCGCGGCTCGCGAGCCACATGTGGCTCTTTACACACATTAATGCGGCTCTTCTGTGTGCCGGGCGCCCGCTCCCCTCCCTCCTCTCCGGCGGCCGCCCCAAAAGTCAGGACTCTGCAGCTAGCCCAGCAATGGGCAAACTACGGCCCGGCGGACCTTTTAATCCGGCCCGCGGAGCGTGGCCAACATTGGCTGTCAGGATGTAGGCGGGGCAGCGTGACGAACTCCTCTCCTCTCACAGCCCGCCCTGAAGACCGGAACGGCGCGGGAACACGGCGAGAGGAACGCGCGGAGCAAAGGTAAGTGAATTGACACAATATGGGGAATGAATTACTATAGGGGGGATGAATTACTATATGGGGGATGAATTACTATGGGGGATGAATTACTATAGGGGGGCTGAATTACTATAGGGGGGATGAATTACTATATGGGGGATGAATTACTATGGGGGATGAATTACTATATGGGGGATTAATTACTATGGGGGATGAATTACTATGGGGGATGAATTACTATATGGGGGATGAATTACTATGGGGGATGAATTACTATGGGGGATGAATTACTATATGGGGGATGAATTACTATGGGGGATGAATTACTATATGGGGGATGAATTACTATGGGGGATGAATTACTATATGGGGGATGAATTACTATGGGGGATGAATTACTATATGGGGGATGAATTACTATATGGGGGATGAATTACTATATGGGGGATGAATTACTATATGGGGGATGAATTACTATGGGGGATGAATTACTATATGGGGGATGAATTACTATATGGGGGATGAATTACTATGGGGGATGAATTACTATATGGGGGATGTATTTTCAGTTTTAAAAATGTGGCTCTCAAAATAAATTTCAATCGTGGTTTTGGTGAGATTTGGCTCAGTTGAAAAAAAAGGTTGCCCACCACTGGGCTACGGCATTCGGTGGGGACTGTACCAGAAGGACATCTTTAAAAAGGCCAAGTTATACCTCTTTATATATCTGTAGGATTACAGTGTGGCTTTACAGAGGATGGATGTAATACATTTTGGATATCTACATATGAACTAGACGGAAGTGGATGATGTAATTCTCTTTGTGATAGGAGAGTTTTGCCACTAAAGGTGGGTTATGTTAATAAGGCTTCCTATGGGTTAACATTGTATGGATATACTCTTCATGTTATTTCTATATATCTGCATTATAGACCCTGTGGAGGGAAAAAGTACTACTTCACAGAGGAATCAACTGTTTTTGGATTAAGTTAGGCTGGGCTCAGATAATTTCCTATGTATCATATACAACAATAGATGAGACCTACGGATCTATCAGCATGTTTTATGCATTTTAGATAACTGTAAGGATAGGATATAATTTTTTTTCCTTTTTGTCCTTCTGGAAAGTTATGTACCCAATATAGTTACTACGTCTACTCCACTGGCAAGCTGATGAAGGTTGTTTCAGGTGTTTTATCACACCCTTTAAGGTGCTAATGTTTAAAAGGGAAATATTACCATTTAGCAAGTTTAAGATGTGTTTTGGTCTTGATTTAGGGATACTACACTGGTCCTGCTAAGAGGGATGGGGGGGGGTCCAGGTACTGTGGGTATTGCCTGTGAGCCCCCCCCCCTACCCCTTTTGCATTCTTCCCGGGGGTTTGTCTTTTTTATTTTTACCATCTATATAGTGGGCTGATCATAATTATTATTTGAAGTTTAATTAATTTTGAATATTGTTCTTTCCTTAAAGTATTTGTAGATGTACTCACTCCTAAGGAAGTGGACTTTGTCCCAGAAACACGTCGGGCCACTTTGCTGTATATTACTCCTTGGATCTGATGTACTACATGAATGAGATGTTTTTATTGTGATGAGTTGTTGCAACATTTTATATATAATTGATGATGTATTTAAATATTTCCCTTTTTTAATAGATATATGGATGAAACAAACATGTAAACCTTTTTTAAGATTAATGGTGTGCCTCAAAAGTCCCATTCTAATTGTATATTGATACATTTTGGCTTAAATTTATGAAGAAATTGTCAATTTCAAAATTGTCGGTCTTTTTTTGTTTAGAACGCTAAAAATAATATTCCACAGAGGTAATCAAATTTCACCAAAAAGAAAGGACTACATGTAGGGAAAAAAAGGACATAAATTGAATTTATATACAGCGTTGCACGATTGCGCAATTGTTAAAGTAACAAAGCGGCTTGGTCATTAAGTTGGAAAAATCTTCCGGAGAGCAAGTGGTTAAATGATTCAGATCATCAAACAAATTTTAATTTTACTCAAAGATAACCAAAGTAAACACAAAAGTGCAGTTTTTAAATGCCGATTTTCTTTTTTATTACGGGGAAAAAAGCTCTCCAAACCTGCCTGGCCCTATGTGAGAAAGTAATTGCCTCTAATCCCCTTGCAAATCATGAATGAATGAATGAGCTTTGGAAAGCTGAGTTAAATTTCACTTGCTACACTCAGGCGTGATTACTGCCAGACCTGTTGAATCAAGAAATCAAACAAAGTGAAGCATGCTAAAATATCTAGCGCTAAAAAACAACACATCATGCTGTGATCTAAAGGAATTCAAGAACAGATGAGAAACAAAGTAAATGACATATATCATTCTGGAAAGGGTTACAAAGCCATTTCTAACTTACCAAAGAACCACGGTAAGAGCCATTATCAAATTGAGAAAACTTGGAACAGTGGTAAACCTTTCCAGGAGTGGCTGACCTACCTAAATGACTTCAAGAGCACAACGATGACTCATCCAGTAGGTCATAAAAGAACCCAGAACAACATCTAAACAACTGCAGGACTTACTTGCCTCAGTTAAGCATAATTGCCAACAGTCCTGAAATGCCTGGGACACTCACAGATTTTTGATAGTTGTCACGGACTGTCATCGTCCTGGCCTGAGTCTCAAAAATTTAGATTTTTCACGGACATGAGAGCTCAGAGCTGTCCTGTCAAGACTCATTCACGAGTGTGCTGTTGGCTAGATTGTTAGAAAACCTCTGTGGCCATGGCTGGGCCATATCCTGTCTGTGCACTTGTGATTGATTACTTCCCCCCACCATCCCCTGGCCTCCCCCGCCCTCCCTCTGCTTCCCCTGCTGCCCCCGGCCAATCAGTAATGACAAGAAGTCATGTGATGCCCTCCTCTCTTCTATGATTGGGCAGTTCTCTGAGGAGGCATGGCCAGCCGAGGAGCATGGGTGTGAGGCAGAGGAAGGTACAACAGAGTTTACTTCGGACCAGCCAGGACACACACAGTTGGGGAGGTGCAGAACCAGCCTGAGAGCAGAGGAGTCGGATGATGACCCGGCTAGTGAGGACTCACAGGTAAATTGCTGTGTTTTTGGGAGTGGCGGTTAGGAATATAGCCTGAGACAGGAGCAAAATTTTTTTCTGTTGGGGGAGGGGGGAGCAGCAGGTGGGAGTTGTCTAATTTGGCTATGAGAGTAAGTCTCTGGGGTTTTTTTTTGGGGGGTGGGGGGTAATCATGACCTGAGAGGAGCGAGTTTTTTTTTCTCTTAGAGGGGGGCAGCAGCAGGTGGGGGGTTGTCTCATTTGGCTGTGATGGAGGCAGGAGTCTTTTTTTTTGGAGCGGGTAACGGTCCACACCCCCAAAAAAAAGCACACAAAAAAAAAACACCCTGTCCTCCATCACAGCCAAATGAGACAACCCTCACCTGCTGCTCCCTCTTCTCCCGCCACCCCCTCCCCAAAATAAACCCACTCCTCTCAGCCCATGATTACCATAAACATAGCCTAAGAGGAGGAATTTCTTTTGGGGGGGGGCAGCAGGTGAGGGGTTGTCTCATTTTGCTGTGATGGAGGAGTGAGTCTCTGTTTTTTTTTATGGGGGTATCAATTTAAAAAAAAAGAAAAAAACTCACTCTTTTCAGGTCATGATTACCCCCCCCCCCCAAAAAAAGAAAAAAAAACCCCTAAAACAAAGGCTCACTCTCACAACCAATGAGACAACCCCCACCTGCTGCTCCCTCCACCCTCCAAAAAAAATCAAACTGTGATGGAGGAGTGAGTCTCTGTGGATTGTTTTTTGTTTTTGGAGGTGTAATCATTGCACCCTCAACCCCCCCCCCCAAAAAACAAAGTCTCTGATTGACTCCTGTACTACTCCTGCAGTCTCTGACCCTCTCCTGTACTCAAAGTACTGAAACCAGAGGCTCTACATGAAAAGTAAGACACTAGCATTTGACAAATTAGAGCTAAGCAATGACCACTTTAATACTCTTTGTAGGTATTTCTCATATATATATTGCCACGCACTGCAGATTAACCACTTGCCCTAAAGAGGATTTACCCCCCTTCCTGACCAGGCCATTATTTGCGTTACGGCGCTGCATTACTTTATCTGACAATTGTGCAGTCATATAAGGCTGCACCCAAATGAAATTTCCATCTGTTTTTCACACAAATAGAGCTTTCTTTCAGTGGTATTTGATCGCCTGTGTGTTTATTATTTTTTGCGCTATAGAAAAAAAAAAAAAGACTGACAAGTTTGAGAAAAAAACTATTTTTATGACTTTTTGCTATTAAACATGTCCAGTAAAAATGAAAAAAAAAAATTCCTCATAAAATTAGGCCAAAATGTATTCTGCTACATGTCTTTGCTAAAAAAAATCCCAATACATTTAAATTAATTGGTTTACGTGAAAGTTCTAGAGTTTACAAATTGCGGTATATATACTAGGCTTTTTTTCTATTTTTACTAGTAATGGCAGCAATCAGCGACTTATAGCAGGACAGCGGCGGACATTCTGACACTGGGGGGAACTGACTTGGTGTCACTGACATCCCCAGTGACACCAATACAGTGATCGGTGCTAATAAAAAGCACTGACACTGTACTAATGGCACTGGACAGGAAAGGATTAACATGTGGGGCGATCAAAGGGTTAACTGTGTGCTGTTTATAACACTGTGCTGTGTTTTTGCTTCACTGTAAGCACACTGCTTTGCAGGGCTGTGCTGTGCAAATCAGTATGCAGGAGCTGATAGGGGAGAGAAAACTGTTTTGTTTACAAACAGTCCTCCCCCCCCCCCCGTTGGAGATGCTCGACAATCACAGCGCGCCAGCAAGTAATCACTAGCCGGGACCCAGTGATTGACAGCCGAGGCCACGCATGGCGGAAATGCTTATATATACACGTGATTTTGCGCACAGCTGCTGCCCTGTAGCAGTGTTTCTGCTATGGGGCGGCGCTAAAGTGGTTAAAAAGGCAAAGGAAATTTTTTATAATATTAAGGCCTCATGCACACAGAGCATTAAAAACACTGCTTTTAGGGGCGTCTGGCATTTTTTTCCCTGCCTCTAAATGCTATTTTAGCCTATGAGTCCATGCACCCATATTTAGAGGTCTAAGGCCTCCTTTCTCCCAATGTGGTCTCCACTTGCCACCTTAGTAAGGATATTTTTCTTCCTTCCTTCAGTTCTGCGTCAAAGCATCCTACAGAAATATAGCAATAATAAATGACTGTATATAACCACACATAATCACAACTAGTATGCGCGTCAGAAAAAGATGGGGATGCATGAAGGTATATGTTTGTATCTAAAACACACGAGCAATAGTACTGCTATGGCAGCATAAACAAAGGAGACAAATCAACACAATTTAAAATAAAGGTATATGTTTGTGTATAAAACACTCAAGCAATAACAATTAGGATTAACTTGCAACCAAAAATCTATTATAGATGAACCGGTATAGCAACATGGGCAAAGGAGATACAGTATATTACAATTACAACAATCATAAATAAAACAGAGCATAATCTCTATTAGGTGTACTCACTTGTGGATGATAGCTATAGAGGAAAACCAAACCAATCTGCCCTCCCGTTATTATTAGATAACTTGTTCAGTGAATACAATGTGAAATCTGAAAAGGGGGGGGAATAGAAATATTGGGTTAATATATAATAGATAATGCCAATATCAACTCTATATGATGGTGTTGATCTCAAAATCCTCATTTAGACCACCAGGGAATAATACATTAAGCGCATAAATCCAATAAGTCTCCCTCTGGGGCAAGTGCTGGAATCTTTCTGCTTTTTGGAGGTCAGCGGATATGGCTTAGAACACCCAGACTCCTAAACCCACAGTGGATTTGCCATGATATTCTGGGAGATGTCTGGGGACACTATGTTTGTCTATTCCGTCCTCAATGAGGCAGTAGTATTCCCCAAACCGTTTCCGCATAGTGCGGTGAGTTCTACCCACATAGTGTAGACCACATGGGCATGCCAGACCATACACTACAAATTCAGATGAGCATTTGTGAAACTCCTGAATCTTGTATGTTTTCCCTTTTATACTAAAATCTTTTGGCCATGTATTGGTGTTGGAGTATTGGTGATTCCTTGTCCAGTATCATACATTGGGTATGATTGGGTTTCATCAATGGCACCATCCCAGGTGGCTTAAAAACATTCTGAAAAGTCAGTTTTGCGGCTTAGACATAATTGTACCAAACTCACCGATTAATTACAAAGTACTACACTGAAAAATAAGTCACTCAAAAAAGGATTACCATTAACACTAATTGATGAAGCCCAATTACTGTAGAACACTGGACAAGAAATCACTAATACTCTTCCCACCGAGGGAAATTCTACCATTAGATTCACTACTCAATTTCACAGTCGTCATACACATATTGGACAGGTGGTGCGCAAACATTGATCATTATTACTACAAGATCCGTACTTACAACACTCCATACCAGAAAAACCTACGTTTTTTTTTACAGAAAAGACAATAACATCAAGAGCAAATTAACACCTAGTAAATTAAAATCCAAGAAACGTGACACAGCCTCCCTCCGGATTTTTTTTCCATAACAGCCATGTATTGATGCCACAAACCGTCCTGTCTGACATGGCAATTCACTAAGCATGGCCAAAAAGATTTTAGTATAAAAGGGAAATCATACAAGATTCAGGAGTTTCACACATGCTCATCTGAATATGTAGTGTATTTACACAGTTACATTGTCAGTCTGGCTGAAAAAAGACAAAAGTCCATCCAGTTCAACCATAGAAAAAAAAAAGTTATAATCCTATACCCACAGTTGATCCAGAGAAAGGCAAAAAAAAACCCAGCAAAGCATGATCCAATTTTCACCTGCTGGGAAAAAAAATTCCTTCCTGATCCCCCAAGAGACAAATCGGATATTCCCTGGATCAACCTTACCTATAAATGTTAGTATCCAGTTATATTCTGTGTATCTAAGAAAGAATCCAGGCCTTTTTTGAAGCAATCCACTGAGCTGGCCAGAACCAACTCTTGAGGGAGTCTATTCCGCATTTTCACAGCTCTCACTGTGAAGAAACCTTTCCGTATTTGAAGATTACATTTCTTTTCCTCCAAACGTAAAGAGTGCCCCCTTGTCCTCTGTGATTACCTCAGGGTGAATAGCTCTACACCGAGTTCACTATATGAACCACTGATGTATTTATACATGTTGATCATATCCCCCCTTAATTTCCTCTTCTCAAGAAAGAATAAATTCAGTTCCTCTAATCTTTCCTCATAGCTGATCTCCTCCATGCCTCTTCAGTATGGTTGCCCTTCTCTGTACTTTCTCCAGTTCCCCAATGTTCTTTTGGTGAATTGGTGCCAAAAACTGAACTGCATATTCCAGATGAGGTTTTACTAATGATTTGTACAGGGTAACATGATATCTCTCTCTCTGGAGTCTATACCTCTTTTAATACAAGAGAGGATTTTGCTCGCTTTAGAAGCCGCAGCTTGGCATTGCATGCCATTATTAAGCTTGTGCTCTACCAGAACTCCCAGATCCTTCTCCACCATTGATTCCCCCAGTTGTACTCCCCCTAGTATGTATGATGCATGCATATTCTTAGCCCCCAAGTGAATAACCTTACATTTATCACATTAAACCTCATTTGCCACATAGTTGCCCAATTAAACAGTGCATTGAGGTCAGCTTGTAAATTGAAGACATCCTGTAAGGACGTTATTCCACTGCACAGCTTGGTGTCATCTGCAAAGACTGAAATGGTATTTTTAATCCCAGACCCTATATTGTTTATAAATATATTAAAAAGTAAGGGTCCCAACACTGAACCCTGGGGTACACCACTGACGACCCTATAGACCATTCAGAGTATGAATCATTAAGCACTACTTTTTTTAATACGATCTTTTAGACAGTTTTCTATCCATTTACATATGGATTTTAACAAGCCTGTAGACTTTACCTTACACATTAGCCATGTGTGGGGAACTGTGTCAAACACTTTTGCAAAATCCAAGTATACCACGTCCACCGCCACCCCTCTGTCCAAGGTTTTGCTCACCTCCTCATAAAAATAAATATATTTGTTTGACAACTTCTGTCTTTCATGAATCCATGCTGTCTGTTGCTTAAAATATTTTTTTCCAGCAAGAGCTCATCTATGTGGTCTTTTATTAAACTCTCCAATATCTTCCCAACTATAGAAGTTAAACTAACAGGTCTATAATTACTTGGTAAAGATTTTGACCGGTGGTACTATGCCAGTCATTAGAGTCCCTAAAAATTAGAAACAATGGCTTTGAAATGACAGAGCGCAATTCTTTAACCCGTGGGTGTATGCCATCGGTCCAGGTGCTTTATTCACCTTTATACTGTCTATATATTTTTGGATTATATCAATTGTGAGCCAATGTGGATCATCTGGAGCTGTGTCAATATCATGCCCATTATGGACAAGAGCTCCCCCCCATGCTCCTTTGTATACACAGAGCTGAAGAAGGTATTCAATAAATTTGCCTTCTCTTTGTCCCCAGTCACCCAATCTAGATTATTTTGTAAAGGGCCTACATGCTCAGACCTGGCCTTTTTACTATTAATATATTTGAAGAATTCTTGGGGGTTGGTCCTGCTATCTTTTGCAATCTGTCGTTCGTTTTCAATTTCTGCGGCCTTTATTTCCTTTTTGCATATTCTGTTATATTCTTTGTAATGTTTAAATGATGATAGTGTTTCTTCATTTTTATATTTAATAAAAGCTCCTTTCTTATTATCTATAGCTTGTGTAACTTTGGCTGTAAGCCACATAAAATAGATTTTTAGCCTTTTAAACTTGTTGCCCATGGGAATATATTTTGCAGTGTGTTCACATACAGTCTTTTTTGAAGAACTCCCATTTTTGTCTTGTGTTCATCGATGCCAATATTCCCTCCCAGTCTAAGTCTTGGAGAGTAGCTCTCAGCCTTGGAAAATTAGCTCTCTTAAAATTGAGAGTTTTTATTTTTCCTGTATGTGCTCGCTGTTTACAGCTAATAAATGAAATCATACTATGGTCACTGCTACCCAGATGTTCTTTTATATGGACATTCATAATAAGCTCTGCATGGTTTGAGATTACCAGGTCCAGCAGACGGCATTGGTGCCGTCCAAGTGACCAGAAGAGCATTTTCAGATTCAGTAACAGAAGTCGGTGATGACAACAGTTTTGTGAGGTAGACCTTGAAGCTGTGCTGTGACTCTAAAATCTGGTTGTGATTTAAGAGTCTGACCCACAAATTGAAGAATTCTATGAGAATCCAATGATCCTGGGAGGTGGATCAAGAAGACTCAAAAGTCTGGTGGTGACTTAAGGGGATGATTCACAAATTGAATCCAATGATCCTGTGAGGTGGATCCAGAAGACTCAAAAGTCTGGTGGTGACTTAAGGGGTCTGATTCACAAATTGAAACCCAGAATTATTATCTGGAGGCTGGAAAACTAAAAAAAGGACTGTGCTGTGTACCAGAAGAATTCTATGAGAATCCAATGATCCTACGAGGTGACAGAAGACCGTGAGGTTCCAAGAAGGACCAGGAAAAGATCATAAGTCTAGGAGCCAAAGTAGTTGGTGAGTGTACCTTGTTCCTTAAAACAGATGGGTATTTTGTTTTTTTAATTGTTCTATGGATAGTCATTACTTTTGCTGACAGTATACATTTTTTTTGTATTGCTTGTTAAAGTGTATTGTGCAACAAACAGCAGTGTTTGGTGGCATTAATCTTGCTTTTTGTGCTAAGTATACAGTACTTGTATCTCAATAATGGAGGGAATTTGAAAAAGGTGGCACAAGTAAAAGGACAATGAGGCTATTGTTCATCCTATACAAGGATCTGCTGACCCATGGTTGCAAGCACAAAAATGGGTGGATGAAAAGATTTGTGGCAAAAAGTTAAACACACATAAGGCAAAGTATGTACTCATTTCTGCTGCTGGCTGGATAGCAGAGCAATACAAATCTGTTTTTCATCAGAAGCAAAAATTGGAAGATGAGGTGGAGTTTTTAAAAGCTGAAATTGAAAATGTGAAATTTCTTGCCCAGCAGGCTGCTGTATTTAATGCAGACAGTAAGCATATTACTAATGAAAATACAAAATTACACAATGAGATTACATTTGTTAAAGAATGTTTGGAGAATGCCCAGTGTGCTATACGGGAGATATGTACCGAACGTGCGAAGGTTGACCATTCTCAATGTTTAGCAGGGATAATGTATCTAAAGAAGCAGAGTGATGTTGCTGCAAGTAAGGTCTATGATGGGTGATTAGACAATTGTTTTGTAGCAGCTGTTGAGACTGACTCAGGCTTGGAAATAGAGATTCAGTCTGACCCTAATAGTAATGCAATAGCAGTGACCACATGGGGTTAGTCTGTTGTGGGTGAATGTTCCTCAGACAATGAGAGTGTGAAGTCTCAGGAATCCAGCCATTGTAATGTGTCTCAGTCCTCATGTGCTCAGAGAAGGGCTTATTCAGGGAAGCCAGTTCTGAGATGTTTTGCTTGTAAAAGGTTGGGGCACATCGCACAATATTGTTTTAATGGTAGTAGTAAGCAAAGGAACTCTCGGTACCCCAAAACTGCACTAAGACACAAAGAAGTTTACTCTGCAAGGTGGGGCAATTCTCTCAGGCATGTAGGCCATAGTAAACAAAACCAAGTCTCTTTTAAAACCCAAAGAACAAGGTTACAATCTGAGAATATTCAGCTAAAGAAAGAAAGACTTCAGTTTATGGAGCAACTGAAAGAGCTGAAAATGGAGGTGTCTTCATTTACACACAGATAGTACACTGGGATGAACAATGAGTTTTTCCAATTAAAGTTCTTTGACATGCATTATGATTTAGCTACTGCTCTCAGAGATTTGGCCTCAGTATTTGGAACATTAATCGAGGACCTTGGCATATTTTTATGTTTCCAAGGTGAGGCCTTCAAGATTTAGTTTCTTTTTAAAGTCGGGTGGAAAATAAATTCCAAATTGTTTTTGTAGTGGTTATAGTTTTAGCCACCTGAAAAGAAGTTGCTGGATAAACTCCCAGTTTGCATCCATTGTTTTTTTTTTTCCTAAAGGTTGCAAATTAGACCTCTATGGCAATGGGGGTGAATTAGCTTGTAAATAGTACATTGTTTTATGTTCAAACACAATGTTTAAAGGACTGGGCGAATGAACTTTTGAGAAGTTTTTGTCTTTCAGATGTTGGGGATGTCTGACTGGAATTGCCCATTTGTAAGTGAAGAACAGGATGCCATGAAAAACTATGTTGTGTTGATACCAACTTGCATGAATTACTAAAGACTTTAACCACTAGCCTACAGGGCACTTATGCCCCCTTCCTGCCCAGTCCAATTTCCAGCTCTCAGCTCTGTCACACTTTGAATGACAATTGCGCGGTCATGCAACACTGTACCCATATGAAATTTTTATAACTTTTTGTGACAGATAGAGCTTTATTTTTGTGGTATTTAATCACCTCTGGGTTTTTCATTTTTTTTCTTAAACAAACCAAAATCCACTGAAAATTTTGAAAAAAACATTTTTTTCTTAGTTTTTGTTATAAAATTTTGTAAATAAGTGATTTTTCTCCTTCACCAATGTACGCTAATGAGGCTGTGGTGATGGGCACTGATAAGGTGCACTGAAGGACACTGATAGGTAGCACTGATGGGCACTGATGAGGAGGCACTGATGGGCATTGACAGGCATCACTGATGGGCACTGAAAGGCAGCACTGACAGGCGGCACTGACTGGCACTGTTAGGCGGCACTGACTGGCACTATTAGGTGGCACTGACTGGCACTATTAGGCAGCACTGACTGGCACTGATAAGTGGCACTGACTGGCACTGATAGGTGGCACTGATTTGCAACACTGATAGGTGGCACTGATTGGCATTGATAGGTGGCACTGATGGGTGAGACTGAAGGGCAGCTCAGATGGGCACTGATTTGTGGCATTGATGTGCACTGGTATGCACTGATATGTGGCATTGTGGCACTGATGGGCACTGGTACGAGGCACTGTTCAGCTGGCACTGATGGACTCTGACTCTGGACTATATGGCAGGCGGGAGGTGGGTAACCATTTGCCGCCCGCCATATGGCCGAATGGCGACCGGCAAATGTCATCAGCGTTCCGGGTGGACGCCATATGGCGTCCTCCCACACATGCGCAGATTGCGCTCCTGCCGAGCCGCGCAGCGGCGCGATCAGTCACAGGCCATGTACCTCGGACACGGCCGATGACAGATCTGAGTATCGCCCCCGTTGCCGGTACCATGTGACCTGCTGTGACCAATCACAGCAGGTCACATGACAGTTGTATACAATGGATGGCTTCATTCATGCCATCCATTGTATACTAGTGTCTAGCTGTGAATGGTCAGAGCTAATCACATGCACATGTCATGTGATTAGCTGTGGCCAAATCACAGCTAAGCACAAAAAAAAAAAAAACCCTGAATGAATCGATGTCATTCAGGTAAATGCTTGCTTATAGCAAAGTAATTCTTTGCTATAAGCAAATTGTGTAAAAAAAAAAAAATACTGATCACTTCCCCAAAGTAGTACAATGTTACTATGGTAACATTGTACTACTTTGGTCATAGTGAAATATGAAAAAAAATCTTGAAAAAAAATGTAATAAAAAATAATAAAAAAATAAAAATAAAAATATATATATATATATATTTTTTTTTTCATACTGTCACTAGTCAGTGTCCCTGATCACCGCCATGCCAGTTATATGATGACGCTGTACTGCACTGGTGACAATATGAAAAAAGAAAAAAGTGAAACTAATTTTTTTCATTTTTCGAAAAATTATGACAAAAAAATACAACTTCAAAAAACTCGCCATGCCTCTTATGAAGTACGTCGGACTGTCTACTTTGCAAAAAGGGGTCATTTGGGGAATATCTGTACTGTTCTGACATTCTTGGACCTCAAGAAATTAGATTGGCTGTCAGTACTTCAGGATTGATCAATACCAGATCTATACCATAGTTTGTGAACTCTATAACTTTCCTACAAACTAAAAAATACATCATAATATTGGTTATTTTCACCAAACACATGTAGCAGAATACATCTTGGCCTAAATTTATGAAGAACAATTATTTATTTGCAAACTTTTATAACAGAAACAAAGAAAAACGTGTGCTTTTTTCAAAATGTTTGGTCTTTTTTTGTTAATTTAGCAAAAAATAAAAACCCCAGCGGTGATTAAATACCACCAAAAGAAAGCTCTAGTTGTGTGAAGAAAATGGTAAAATTTTAGTTTGGGTACAATGTTGTATGACCGCGCAATTGTCATTCAAAGTGTGACAGCACTGAAACCTGAAAACTGGCCTGGGCAGGAAGGTGTAAAAGTTCCCGGTATTGAATTGGTTAAACTAATGGACTTATCAAGATCATTTTTTTTTCTTTTTCCTTATTTTCATTATTTTTGTCTTAAAACCAGAGAGAGGCATTTAAACCTGATAGTCATTTTAAAACCATATGTACATATGTATATACAGTATGTAACTCCTGAGGTGAGATGCTACACAATGGCTTTGCATTGCATAACTTATTAGGGGTCTGAGGATTTGCACGCTGATGCTCAGACTGGGCAGAATAAATTAAGAGTATATTACTTTGGGAGGCTTTCTTTAAAATTATAAGAGGGGTGAGTGAAAGTTATCACTCCAGTCAAATTATTGAATAACTGAGATATTTTAGAGGCTGGTGAAGAGAGATGTAACCAGTTTCAATTTCATATTTTATATGAGCCATTATGAAGCATTCAATACCTCAGATCACAATGCAACCCTGCTAGTTGATTATATCTGCACTATTTGTGAATCGCTTTTGAGTAAAAAACAGATTCAAGTGGGGGAATATGTAGTATATTGTGTGTAATATATATGTATATGTATTGAAGACATTGAAACACATACTGTTCAGTGATAAGACCACTTTACACACCAAAAGGACACCTTACTAAGTTAATGTATGCAGGAGGTAATTACCTTACCTTTGTAGTGTTGGGTTAACCTGTTTTTGGGTAAATATATGGAGAGTCAGGGGAAGGTTCTAGGTCCAGACACATAAGATCAAACATGCTACTAAAAGTGGCCAGAGTGCTTGCCATTGTAATGAATGGGGAAAATGTGTATATTAACTCAGGTCACAGAACAAAGGGACAGAGCAGGAGTGGGGATACATGGGACAGAGCATAGGTCAGGATACGGGTGACAAAACACAGATGACAGGACAGGTAGAGATCATAACTCACATTATTTCATGCATGGAAGCTGCCTAGGTGCATATTATAGATTGGACATATGCTGGACGGTGTAGTATCTCAATGCTTGATATGAAGTATCTTGAATGGGACTTTGAGGGCTGTTGTTCATTGTAACATTTACAAGTATTCAGCTGGATTTCTATCATCTGTAACAAATATCTTTATCCAAATAAATTCATCTCTCTGGAAAAGGACTATTGGTTGCTGCGGGAATATTACATATATAAATATACACTGGTCATATGTCCTCCATTATTGATATTAGACAACAGATTTGTCTTATGAACTGTTTCTGTGTGGACTTCATTATTTTAAGACAACAGTAGGGGCTTCTATGAACTGTACCATAAAATTGTCCTGTAGTAGGTTTAAACATTTTTGCCCTTTAACTGTTCCTGCAGTACCATTACTCCAGTCAATTTCCGGGTAGTTAAAATCCCTCATTATTATCACTGTCCCAGCCCTTGCAGCCCTTTCGATCTGTGTAAGGAGCTGAGTTTCCACCTCCTCATTAACATTGGGAGGCCTATAACAAACTCCAATGATTACCTTTGTAGTACGCACCCCCATGTGCAGTTCCACCCATAATACTTCAGCCTCATCACACTCTCCATCAACTAGGTCCTCTTTCACACGCGCTCTGAGTTCACTTCTCACATAGAGACAGACGCCACCCCATTTCCTATTTACTCTGTTTCTCCGAAAGAGAACATAGCCAGGAATATTAATGACCCAGTCATGCGAAGAATGAAGCCAAGATTCAGCAATACCAATTAAATCATAAATCTCTTCATACACCGAAGCTTCCAACTCAACTATTTTGCTTGGCAGACTTCTGGCATTGATGAACAAACACTTTAATCCATTGACTCCTTGTTCATACGTATTTTGCATATTTTTTATTTTCATACAAATAGTACCAATTCCACTGGTTGTAACATGGGAACCTTCTTATGATATGCCATAGCCTTCCCCCCATCTTTCCCAATTCCACCCACCAATAAGTACTGACCCCTTTCTGATCTGTCTACCCTACTATAATCTAACTCTCCCTCCCCCCTCAATCCTAGTTTAAATACTCTTCCAGCCTTCTCATAAACCTCTCCCCCAGCACAGCAGACCCCCTTCCATTTAGGTGCAGACCATCTCTAGCATATAGGTTGCACCCCAATAAAAAGTCAGCCCATTGTCTGGCATGCCCAGATGGTCTACACTATGGGCAGGCCCGGACTGGCCATAGGGCACACCAGGCATTTGCCTGGTGGGATAGGGCTGCCTGGATAGGAGGGGCGGTCGGGAAGGACATAGAGGAACCGGGCCATGCATTTCTCAGTTCCTCTATGTGCCGCCCGGCCACCCCTCCTATCCATCTCCTGCTGCCCTGGACTCCTGTATGCTCCCCCTGCGGCCAAGGCTGCGACTGTCCCATGCCCTCATCTTCTGCAGCACTGCGGGGGATCTGTCAGCATATTATGTCCCCAGTGCTGACAGCCCCCACCCACCACAGATGGGAGAGGAGAAAGCTGATTCCGCTCCTCCTCCTCCCGCCCTCTCCTCCTGTGTCTGCCCCGCCCACACTCCCTGCCAGCCTTGTGTCTTCTATCCCCCCTTCTTCTCTCTCTCAGTCTCCTGTTCCTCTCCTTTCTTTCTCTCTCTCTTTCGTTCCTGCTTTCGCTCTATCCTTCTTTCCCTCCTTTCTTCTTTCCTACCCTCTTTCTTTCCTTCTTCCTTTCTTTTTTCTCTCCTACAAAAAAAATGTAAAAAGATAAAATATAAAATTATACAAAATTAACTAAAAATAAAAATTTGTTTCTCAGATTTGCAAGGCCACTTCCTGGGCATCTGTTCAAATGCTTGTTTGTTCCAGTTGGATGTTCAGGCCTCCCCTGATGCTACAAGCTGCTCTTTGAAACTGTTGAGCCTTTCCTTTGGACCTTTTATCATTGTTTGCCATCACGCAGGCCCAGTCAATTTAGGACCTGTGTCCTATACTGTATGAGGAATTTTTTATTTACCAGTAAAATGCATTTCATGGAGTACAATTTAAGATTCCGGTCCCTTCTTTTCTATTATTATGGTCTCTCTTTTGCTTTCTACAAAATTGAGGTTAGCAGGGAGTGGGAGGGGTTAAATAGGATGTCCATGCAGCATTTGTGCCAGCTTCCAGTCACCTTAAATTTCCTGCATAGATTAGAGCCTGTGTCTTGTACTTTACTGGTAAGTCAAAAATCCTATATCTTTTGTCAAATTTTCCTTTTTCTTTTAGAGCTACCTCGTAAATTGCCTGCTAAATTAATTTCTTAGTAGACCGCTATAATACCTGGCTTTTCTGTTACATGACAATAATAATGGATACTTTGCTATATTGTGTCCTATTTATTGTTACTTGTGGAATGACTGAGTGACCCAAGTCTGAAGGGCAGCAGCTAAAGCATTTTGGCTAAAGGACCTGATATTTAGAACCTTACTGTTGCTTTTCACTGTAATCTGTTTTAAAAAAAACTTACATTAAAATGTTTGTTTTTTTAATCCACTTGTCAAGAGTTTTTTCTTCAACATTTTTCCCAAATATGGAAATATTAAGGTTATATGTACACATCATGGCAAACACAATGGGAGCTTGGAGACACAAGTGCATGGCTATAGACCTGGTTTCTAGAGCATTGGGCTGTTATTTCATTAGCGAACAACCTATATGCTAAAGAACCTTTGCACCTAAATTGAAAAGTGTCCGTTGAGCGTTGTGTCTAGTGGCAAAAATGTAACTGGTTACCATGTACAACTGGTACAGTTACTTTCTACTCCAGTTTCAGCAAGCTCCCCCTTAGTATGTCATCTTCAAAAAAAAAAAAAAAATCCTGCCTGCTCACTCTTTTAATCTTACAGGACACAGGCTGAGTACTTATAGCCACTGGGTTATAGGCTCTTTCTTTCAAATGATTGGACAGTGGTAAAGCCTTTGAGAACCTGCCCTGTGGGAGTACCCTACTGAGTCATTTGTTTTTTAGCTAGCATCATGAGGTGATGGACCTCTACTCCCTTATTGAGAAATTATCAGCTCTTCACTGTCTTGGTTCAACAATAGAAGCAGTTAATCTGAATTGGTGCAACTGCAGTAAACCTTGTGAGCCGTACCCATACCCCACACCATGGGGACAACCTGTAATGTTGCTCCGGGCACTGGATCTTGCATGAGTGCTCACCTCAGCATTTTATGCAACATGTATAGTTAGGTGCAGATTATTATACAGGTTCAGGACTTGATTTATTCCATTGGAAGCCAGACCCCTTTAGGGTTTGCCCACTGACTGTGAAGATTGAACCTTATGCTTAGGGACCAATGTCATGGACAGCTAAGATGGGGTCATTCTGTATCTGACTATTGCTGTTAACCACCTCCTGTCCGGCCCATGTATATAAAAGGCCGGACGGTAGCAGTGCAGGGTCGGGTGACCGTTTATAAATGGCCTCCCCGCACCCTGCTTTTGCGCGCTACCTGGGAGCGCGCAGCACCGCGGTCCGGTGCCCGCTGTGTCCTCAGGACACAGTGGAACACCGATCGTCGGACAGGACCTCTGTGCGAGGTCCTGATCATGTGATCACTAATTGGCCAATCAGTGATCACATGCAGAGTAGTAAGCAATGATGTCACTTCTGACATCATTGCTTACTACGTGTGAAATCTGTGAATGATCACAGAGGTCACATGGTAAAAGGCTATTCATAACAGCCTTGTACCATGTGTCAAGCTGTAACTCAATGGCTGCAAGAATGCAGCTAGAGAGGAGAAATGATTGCTTTTACAGCCTTTATGGGTGTAAAAGCAATCAGTGTAAAAAAAAATAAAAAATCTTCATCACCCTCCACAAGTAGTACAGTGTCACCATGGTGACAGTATGCTGTAAAAAAAAAAAAAAAACAAATAAAAAAAAAAATTAAATTATAAACTAATTTTGGTTATTTTTTTTTACTAAAAAGATAATGAAATAAATTTGGGCCAAGATTTATGATGAAATACTATTTATTTGCAAAATTTAATAAGAAAAACACTTCACCAGATTTTGAGTCAACCAGCCTTAGTAAATCCCCCCATATGTGGGTAGAAGTATCCACACTTTGGGGAAACATTGTATCCCCAGAAATTTCCTAGAACATCATGGCAAATCCACTGAGGGTTTAAGAGTCTGGGTAATCGAAGCCATATCCACTGACCTCCCAAAAGCAGAAAGATTCCAGCACTTGACCCAGAGGGAGACTTATTGGATTTATGCCCTTGATGTATTATCCCCTGGTGGTCTAAACGAGGATCTTGAGATCAACACCATTATATACAGTTGATATTGGCATTATCTATTATACATCAACCCAATATTTTTATCCGCCTCTCCCTTTTCAGATTTTACAGTGTATTCACTGAACAAGTTATCTAACAATATTGGGGGGGGGGGGGGGATTGGTTTAGCTTTCCCCTATAGCTATCGTCCACAAGTGACAGGTCCCCCCTAGAAAAAAAAAGTTCACAGTTTACTATGCTTCAGTTATGAATTCAGTGAGTGGTAGGTAGGTACCGATCATTACCGGTGTTCATTCAGGGAAGGAAGGGGCTGATAAATGTGACATATTTTACCGGAACCTTCCTCTACTCTCCATCCTGAAGGAACCTATTGTGTGCTTGCAGCTGCTGGTGAGGAGAGGAGGGAAGCCGGCAGCACTGCAGGGGTGGAGGCACGCAGGGGGGCCTGGGCAGCAGGGGGAAATGTATGGTGCACAGGGTAGGTGATGGGTGAAGCGGGGGGGGGTGGTCGTAATTAATGGAACCGATCCCATGTATGGCTGCAGCGGCTGAAAGCCAGTGGAAGGGAGAGAAGCCAGCTTTCAGCTGCTGCAGAGAGAGCCATACAGTAGATTGATTCCAGTAATTGCCCCCCAGCCATGCCAATCATCCACCCTGCCTACATCCGATTCACCCAGATGCCTGGGCCCCCCTGCTGGCCTGGGCCCCATACAGAGGACTGGTGGTACCCCCTTATCCACTGTCCTGGTCATGATAGGTCTCCTTTGTTTATGCTGCCATACTGGTACTATTGCTTGTGCGTTTTATATACATATACCTTCATGAATCCCCATCTTTTTCTGACAAGCATACTAGTTATGATTATGTGGTTATATACAGTCATTTATTATTTAGTACTGCCATCTAGAGAGAAGGGTCCTGTTACTGTTTAGTAACTCACAGTCATTTACTTTACTCCTTCCCTGTCTGGAGCAGTGTCCTTCCATCCATTATCTACTTAGCTCATTTACCCACTTGTCCCTCTTATTTAGTCTTTGTTTGAGTCCTTATCATATTGTCATTCCTCGATTGTCAATTACATAGGCATGTACATTCATTGTAGTACCACCTTATTCTTGCACTCTTTCCCTACTTATATGGCTCTATCACTCCTTGGGCTTGGTCATGAAGGAGACATGCTGCAAAACGCATCACCGCCCCTTTTTGATGTCACTTCCAGTTTTGCGCTTCACATGGACAGCGTGTGTCCCAGGAGAGTGGCAGGCTTCTTGGCATCACACTCTGAGCTCCCCCTGCAGGCCGGCATAGCAGGTTGCTACACAGTGACAGGAGCCCCTCAGCAAAGTTCATTGAGGAGCCTGTCATTTTTACCACTTCTCTAAGTGTTTTTAACCATTTTTATTAAAATCCTGGATTTACTGCGCTTAGAAGCGCCTTCTGTCATTTTACACAGCCTACCACTTCGTGGCTGAGTTGCTGTTGTTCCCAGTTGCTTCCACTTTGTTATAATACCACTAACAATTGACGTGGAATATTTAGTAGCAATTACATTTCATAGATGGACTTATTGCACAGGTGGCAACCTATCACGGTACCATGCTTGAATTCACTGAGCTCCTGAGAGTGACCCATTCTTTCACAAATGTCGGTAGAAGCAGTCTGCATGCCTAGCTCCTTTTATACACCTGTGGCCATGGAGGTGAGTGGAACATCTGAATCCAATGATTTGGAGCGGTATCCCAATGCTTTTGGCAGTATAGTGTACCTTAAACCTATTAGGAATATTCTCGTCTAACATTACAGGTAAGGTGTCCTTTCTTGTTGCTATCACACCTGTGAGGAGAGCCTGTGAATTTGTAGTCTTATCCTGGAAGAGACCCTTCTTAGCGTTACTTAGCCTGGGGACACCTTTCTCCCTAAGATGCTCGGTTTTAAACCTCAATCGGAATATTGCCCTTCTTTTCTTAAGGCTTACTCTTAAGCATCCTAGAGAAATGTCCCCACAATGTCTGGATGTAGTGCATGCTGTGAGTTTACCTCTTGGCTATGATTTCCTTTCATAAATTGAAGTTCCATTTTGTGCTTCCTGAGTGCTCCCAAAAAGATCTTCCTCACTACAATATTTCTAGGTGGATCAGACAAGTTACTGTTAAATGCTCAGTCAGAAGGAAAAGTTCCTACCAGAGGTGTCAGTGCATCTTGGACTTTACAGCATCAGGCATCTGTATCTCAGCTTTGCAAGGCTGTCATCTGGGTTTATTTTCACATATATATTCTACGAGGTAGACGTTCAGGCCTCTTCTAATTTCACTTTCAAGCGTAAAGTACTACAAGCTGCTCTCAGTGCCTGTACTGTGCAATGAGGGAAAACCAAAGTTGGACTTACCGGTAATATTATTTCCATTAGTTTCAAGGTCAGCCTATGAAACAAAGATATCCTCCCACCAGGACAGGGAACACTTTTCCAGGTCAAATGTTAAAGGAGGTCCTCCAGGTGCTCTCTTCAGAAAACACAAGAACTGAAGGACAGAACAATAAAAGAACACAACATGAAAAACATGGGGTAGGAACCATGCTGTCCTGGAAGCCCATTAGAAATAAAGTTACCAGTAAGATTAACTCCAGTTTTTCCCCAATTTCCTTCCTGGACAACCAGAGGATCAGAGGATGAGTAAGAAAGTAAACAGATTAACAGTATGAAAGTCAGATCAGAGAATACTGGCCCCATAAAATATGAGCAGGGGAAGCTGGTTACAAATGACAAAGAAAAGGCAACTGTTCTTAGAGAATTCTTCTCCTCAGTTTTTACAAAGGAGAAAGAGGGGTATAGGGGTGTACCCTTATGGCTAACAGAAGCCAGTATCCGTAATAGATATGAAAAACTTAACATAAATAAATCAACAGGACCGGATGGCGTACACTCTAGAGTCCTCAGAGAATTTAGCCAGGTTATTACTACACAGTTATTCCTAATTTTTTCAGACAGCTTAAGGACTGGAATGGTACCAGCTGACTGGAAAAAAGGCAAAATGTGATATCAATATTTAAAAAAGGGCAAATATATAGTCCTAGAAACTACAGGCCAGTCAGTCTAACATCAATAGTATGTAAATTATTGGAGGGGATGATAAGAGACTATATCCAAGAGTTTGCACATGACAATAGTAGCATTAGTAATAATCAACATGGATTTATTAAGGATCCTACCTGACAGACCAATCTGTGAACATTTTATGAGGAAGTGAGCTGTAATCTTAATAACGGAAGGCCTGTGGATGTGATATTTCAGGATTTTGCAAAAGCATTTGATACAGTTCCACATAAATGCTTAATTTACAAATTGACCTCTGTTGGCTTAGTGTCAGGGAACGAGGAGCCAGACACACAAGGAGGTGCAATTAAAAGGTAGGTTTATTAATATAAAAATAAGACAAGAGTCTAGGCAAGTCCAACAGTGGAAATCTTAGCCAAAGCCGGGATCAAGAGCCAGGAAGAACCGTCGCCAGAGCCGGGATCAGGAGCCAGGAAGAATCGTCACCAGAGCCAGGATCAGGAGCCAGGAAGAATCGTCACCAGAGCCAGGATCAGGAGCCAGGAGGAGTCTTAGCCAAAGCTGAGTCGGTATCCAGGAAAGCAATGAGTAGCTAAACAGGAGCTTGCTGCTGTGCAAGAGACAGGACACGAATGCAATGGACAGCTGCAAACAGTAGACTTATATGTGATAAGCCGCCACCTCCATGGGGGATGGAACCCAGGAACGCTCCTCGAAACTATAACCACGCCAATGGACCAGGACCAGGAACCACGCCAGAACCTGGACACAAACTGGCTCCCACAGTCCGAGACAATCATCTTCGGTAACCCATGCAAGCGAAAGATCTACCTGGCGAAAACCGTAGTCAGTTCTTGAGCAGTCGGCAATCTCTTGAACGGAAAACAATGGCACATCTTGGAGAAACGATCAATGACCATAAGAATGACCGTATGGCCTCAAGACGCAGGGAGGTCTACAATAAAATCCATACCCAGGTGTGACCAGGGACGCTCCCCATTGGGAATGGATTGCAGAAGGCCCAATGGAAGATGCCGAGGAGATTTATTCTGGGCACAGACAGAACATCCCACTACATATGAGGCGATGTCGGAACCGAGAGATGGCCACCAGAATAAATGAGAAAAGACCCAGGACAACTGGTTCCTCCCCGGATGACCGGCAGTCTTGGAATTATGGTAGGTACGCAGCAAGCGGGTGCACAATCCCTCAGGTACAAAACATCTACCAGCTGGTCTCTCAGAGGTAGCATCAGTTCTTGCCGCCAAAATCTGCTCCCCAAGGGGAGAAGTCAGGCTGGTACGAATGGCAGCCAGGATCTGATCCGGAGGTATGACCGAGGTCGGCTCAGAGTCCTCCCTGGACAGCTCAGAGTATTGCTGCAACAAAGCATCAGCCCTGACATTCTTGGAGCCAGGCAAATAGGAGACTGCATAGTTAAAGCATGACAAGAATAGAACCCATTTGGCCCGATGGGGCGTCAACCTCTTAGCTTCCGAGAGATACATCAGGTTCTTGTGGTCAGTGAGAATGAGGACCGGAACCGCAGAACCCTCGAGCAGGTGCCTCCATTCCTTGAGAGCCTGAATAATGGCCAACAACTCCCTGTCTCCAATCTGGTAGTTGCGTTCTGCGGAGGAAATCTTCCTGGAGTAGAACCCACAGGGAAGTAGGGGTCCATCGGGCGACCGACGCTGAGACAGGAGGGAGCCTACTCCCATCTCAGATGCATCAACCTCGAGGACAAAGGGCAACCCAGGATTGGGATGAGAAAGTATCGGAGCCGAAGCGAAGGCGGACTTCAGAGCTTCGAAAGCTAAGATGGCCTCGGATGACCACTCGTTGGGACTACTGCCCTTCTTGGTCAGATCTGCGAAAGGCTTGGCCAGCGTGGAGAAGTTCCTGATAAACTTCCGATAATAGTTGGCGAATCCCAAAAAGCGCTAAATGGACCGAAGACCACTGGGACCAGGCCACTGCAGAACCGCCGAAACCTTCTGAGGGTCCATGGAAAATCCCACAGCGGTAATGATGTAGCCCAAAAACGCAACCTGGGATCTGTGAAATTCACACTTCTCGAGCTTACAGAAAAGCTCGTTCTCACGTAACAGTTGCAGCACCCGCTTAATATCCTGGATATGAGACTCCATAGACGCAGAGTAAACTAGGATGTCGTCCAAGTAAACCACCACGCACTGCTGCAACAAGTCACAAAAGACATCATTAATGAACTCCTGAAAGACCGCGGGCGCGTTACACAACCCGAAGGGCATAACCAGGGATTCATAGTGGCCGGTTCTGGTGTTGAACGTGGTCTTCCACTCGTCGCCCTCCTTGATCCGTACAAGGTTGTACGCAGCCCTAAGGTCGAGTTTAGTAAAGACCGTTGTTCCCTTGAGGCAGTCGAACAACTCGGTAATCAACAGAATTGGGTAAGCATTCCTAATCGTGATTCAATTGAGACCCCTAATTCACCGCCCTACTTTTTCACGAAGAAAAAGCCAGCTCCTGCTGGAGAAGAAAACTTGCGAATGTGCCCCTGGGAAAGCGCATTTGCAACGTACTCCTCCATGGCCTGATTCTCCGCAACCGAAAGAGGATACACCCTGCCACACGGTGGCCCCGGGTTGTAAGGTTATGGCACAATCGTATGGACGATGAGGAGGCAGAGCACCGGCGCGCACCTTGTCAAACACGTCCAGGTACTCCCCATAGTCAGTAGGCAACACAGAGTCCAAGGAGGCACACAACACCTTAACAGGTCCACGGATGCAACCGGCCCCACACTGTGGAGACCACGAGAGAATCTCGTCCGACCGCCAATCAAAGGTCGGATTGTGCATCTGAAGCCAGGGATATTACAAAACCACGGAGTAGTGCGGGGAAGAAATTACCTGGAAACAGGCCAACTCCCTGTGAACAGCCCCAATAGCTACTTCAACCGGCAGGGTCTCATAGTTAACCTGCGGCGGTTGCAGGGGCCTGCCATCTATCGCCTCGAGGACCAATGGAGTAACTCAAGCCTGCAGAGGAATGGAGTACTGGGCAGCAAATGAACTGTCTATAAACAACCCGCCAGCACCAGAGTCTACCAATGCCTGGGCCGTCACCGAGCCTTCCGCCCAAGAGAGGACAACGGTGATTAGCGGTATATCTTTGCGGGAAACCGGGGACGAGGAAACTCCACCCAATATCTGCCCCCGACAGGATCTCAGGTGCGAGCGTTTCCCAGACGGACCGGACAGGACTGCCGAAAATGCCCACCGAGACCACAGTACAGGCAGCGACCCTCCCGACGCCGAGAGGCCCGCTCCCCCTCGGAAAGGTGAGCAAACCCCAGCTGCATGAGCTCACCGCCAGACAAGCCATCCCCAGGAGGCGTGGGAGGAGAGGGAGGAATGGGTGGGACAGAAAACGTAGGCGCCAATCGGTTAGGAGGCCTCCGTAGACGCTCCTTAAGTGAAGGCCTCTCCCTGAGCCTGGTGTCAATCAGGATTAGGAAGGAAATGAGTGCTTCGAGCTCCACAGGCAGTTCTTTGGCTGCAATCTCGTCCTTCAACGCATCTGAGAGACCATGAGAGAAAGCAGCCACCAAAGCCTCATTGTTCCAACCCACCTCTGCCGCTAGGGTACGAAATTCTATGGCGTACTCGGCAATGGTTCGTGAACCCTGATGCATGGACATGAGCAGCTTAGCAGCAGAGGCGGAGCGAGCAGGCACATCAAATACCGTACGGAAGGAGGCAACAAAACTGGAAAACTCGTGAATCACAGGGTTATCGTTCTCCCATAAGTGATTTGCCCAGGCCATGCCTTGTCTGAGAGCAGCGATATTAGGAAGCCCACCTTTGAGCTCTCCGTAGGAAAAGCGTGGGGTATCAATTCAAAATATATGCCCACTTGGTTAAGGAAACCCCGACACTGACTCGGCTCACCCCCAAATCGCTGTGGAAGGGGGGCTAAACTAGTCATACCTCTGGGCACCGCAGGTGTGGCAGCAGATGCGGAGGTAGGCGCAACAACCGGAGCAACAGCGGGAGCGACTACAGGAGTGATAACCGGCCTAATAGCACCAGGAGTAAGGTGTGCTGTGCATGCAAGCAGCGTCTGCAATGCCTGGGCAAACTGATCCAACAAGAGATCCTGCTGATCAAGTCTGGCAACCAACATAGGGAGCGAGGGCGTACCTGCACGTCAGGATTCATGGCATTTGTGTAGTGTCAGGGAGCAAGGAGCCAGACGCACAAGGAGGTGCAGTTAAAGGTAGGTTTATTAATTAAAAATAAGACAAGAATCTAGGCAAGTCCAACAGAGGAAATCTTAGCCAAAGCCGGGATCAAGAGCCAGGAAGAATCGTCACCAGAGCCGGGATCAGGAGCCAGGAAGAATAGTCACCAGAACCGGGATCAGGAGCCAGGAAGAATCGTCACCAGAGCCGGGATCAGGAGCCAGGAAGAATCTGTAAGGGACCGCCCGGCGGTACCACTAGCACTCCACTGATCGGATGTTCCCAGCGCACGGAGTCTAAGCCCCAGAGTACTTGTTCACCAGGGCCCCTGATGGTGGGGATGGACTTGGAGTACCCCAGGACCAGGTCGTGACTACTGAGGACACCCGTCAGTGGTAGGGGTATTCGCCAGGGGCTCCCACGGGAGAGAGCCAGGTATGAGGTCTGGAGACCCCGTAGAGAGGGACGGATGGATGGATGGATGGCTGAGCAGGAGCAGGGTCATACAAGCCGGGTCGGTAACTATGGGGACGGTGCGGTACAGAGCAGCGGGCAAAGAATAGTCGGGTCACACGCCAGGTCAGCAACAGCAGGTCAGATCCAATAGGGGGCATTCAGGAGAGAGGTCAGGCAAGCAAGGGTCAAGAACAGGAGAAAACAGCAAGGTCAGGGCACAATCCGGGTCAGCAACTTACTTTAGACAGGTTCACAGGTTCACAGGATACAAGAGACCAAAAGGCACTGAATGACAGCTCAGGGCCGTTTAAATATCCCGCCCTGCGCTGTCATTGGTGCCAGGCGCGCACCCGTGGACACTACTGCGCATGCGCGAACCTGATTGCCGCGGTCGGCCAAGTCCCGGCGCTCGCGCAGAGGGAGGTGTACTGCGCCTGCGCCGAGCCCAGCGGCGCGGCGATCTCCGACATTGCCCCCCCCCTACGGGCAACCTCCGGATGCCCACCCGATCTCTCCACCACGGGTGATCACGAAGAAACTCCCGGACGAGTCTCGGTGCGTGAACATTATGAGCCGGTTCCCAGGAATTGTCCTCAGGACCATAGCCCTTCCACTTAATTAGGAATTGGGTCTGGCCCCCCCTTCTTCGGCACTTAAGGATCGTTTCTACCTCAAATTCCTCTTGTCCTTCGACCGTTATGGCCTCTGGGGGTCTGGATTCTCGTTCTGGGAAGGCATCTGGGATCACTGGCTTCAGCAGGGATACATGGAAGACTGGATGAATTCTGAACGTGTCCGGAAGGATAAGCTCGTATGCCACTTCGTTTACCTGAAAAGGCCCCACAAATTTAGGTCCCAATTTTTTCGAGGGACAAAGCATCTTCAAGTTGGTTGTGGCCAACCACACCTTCTGCCCAGGCCGCAACGCCAAATCCCCTCTTCGTTTCTTGTTAAACTCCTTCTTATTGTCCTCTTGGGCCCGAGCGATGGCTTCCTGGAGTAACTTGTTATTGACGGAGAAGAAGGTCAACGCATCCTGCGTTGCCGGAACTGGGCATTCAGAGACCAAATCAGGGAGAAAGACAGGGTGGAACCCATAATTCGAAAAGAATGGGGACTGCCCCGTTGCCGAATGGCTTGCGTTGTTATAAGCGAACTCCGCCAGGGGTAAAAGTGACAGCCAATCATCCTGCAGGAAAGACGTGTAGCAACGCAAGTATTGCTCCAGGGTCTGGTTCGTCCTCTCGGTCTGACCGTTGGTCTGAGGGTGGAACGCGGAGGAGAGGGACAACTTGATATCCAGGGCCTTGCACAGAGCCCTCCAAAACTTAGATGTAAACTGGACCCCTCGATCAGAGACGATGTCCTCAGGTACTCCATGAAGTCTAACGATCTCCCGGATAAATATTCGCGCCGTCTCGGTTGCTGACGGAGTCTTTCTTAGTGGCACGAAGTGAGCCATTTTGGATAGGCGATCAATGACCACCAGAATTGCCGTGTGGTCTTGTGACGGTGGGAGCTCGACTATGAAGTCCATCGCGATCTTCTGCCAAGGCCGTTCGGGAATCGGCAAAGGTCGCAACAGCCCCCAGGCTTTGCTCCTTGATGGTTTGCTCTTCTGGCAGATGGTACAGGATCTCACGTAGCGCTTGCAATCCTTAGCCATGTTTGGCCACCAAAACGAGCGCCGGAGAAGCTCCAGAGTCTTGACTGGGCCAAAGTGACCTGCCAGCGGGTGATCGTGGCAATGCCCCAAAACCAGGGTCCGGACTTCCTCAGGTACCACGATAGAATCCTCCTTCCACAGGAGTCCCCCTTTGTTCTGGAGGGATACCCCAACTGGGGTTGGTGTGGCCGTAGATGCTTCTATTAACTTGGAGCGAAGGTCCGTCTGGAGCGCCAAGAAGTTTCCTGAGGACAAGATAGTGTCGGGTACCAGTTCTTCTTCGGAGTCCTCAAACATACGAGATAGTGCGTCGGGCTTCGTATTTTTAGATCCGGGCCTGTAAGTAATATGAAAATTAAATCTGGAAAAGAACAGGGCCCATCTTGCCTGCCGTGGGCGTAGACGCTTGGCAGTCCTCAGATATTCCAAATTCTTGTGGTCTGTGAAAATCAATATGGGGTGTGAGGCACCTTCCAGCAGGTATCTCCATTCTTCTAGCGCTGCTTTGATAGCCAGCAGCTCTCGATCCCCGATATCGTAATTCTTCTCCGCTGAGGTGAGTTTCCTCGAGAAGAATGCTACGGGATGGAGTAACTCTTTGGTGCCTTTCCGCTGAGACAGGATGGATCCTACCGCATTCTCCGATGCATCTACCTCCAAGATGTAGGGCAGGGCCGCGTCCGGGTGGCCCAGGATGGGTACCGAGGTAAATAGCTTTTTCAGAGCTTCGAAAGCTCTTTGAGCCTCTGGTGTCCATTTGAACCGGGTTCCAAGTTTGGTTAGTTGAGTAATGGGGGAGACCAGACCCGAGAAGTTCTTGATGAACTTCCGATAAAAGTTTGCGAACCCTATAAACCGTTGGACACCTTTTTTGTCCGTGGGTTCAGGCCAATCTAAAATTGCAGAGACCTTCTGGGGGTCCATCGCGACCCCCGCAGTGGAGATAATCAGGCCTAGAAACGTGATGCTAGATTGCTCGAAGCAACATTTCTCCGCCTTAGCATATAACCCATGCTGCCGCAATCGCCCCAAAACTTTTGCCACATGTATCCTATGATCCTCTAGAGAGGGTGAAAAAATTAGTATGTCGTCCAAGTAGACGATAACGAAGACATCCAAAAAATCCCTGAAGATGTCGTTCACAAAGTGTTGGAAGGTGGCTGGTGCATTGCACAGCCCAAATGGCATGACCAAGTATTCAAAGTGGCCAAACCGGGTACGGAAAGCAGTTTTCCACTCGTCCCCCTCTCTTATGCGTACCAGGTTATAGGCCCCCCTTAAATCAAGCTTTGTGAAAATAACCGCAGCCTTTAGGCTCTGAAACAGTTCTGGTACCAATGGCAATGGGTAACGATTTTCGATCGTGACCCTGTTCAGCTCCCGGTAGTCGATACAAGGTCTCAGGGTTTTGTCTTTTTTCTCCACGAAGAAGATTCCCGCTCCTGCTGGAGAAGTGGAGGGGCGGATGAATCCCTTCTGGAGGCTGTCCTCGATATATTCCCTTAGGGCCCCCAATTCAAGCTCAGATAGGGGGAAAATACGCCCAAAAGGGATTTCAGAGCCTGGTAACAGGTCGATTGGACAGTCATACGGGCGGTGGGGGGGCAGAGTGTCGGCTCCCCACTTACTGAACACGTCCAGGAACCCATGATAGGCTGCGGGAATAACCTGTTTCAAATCGGAGTCTCCTTCGGAGCAAAGGAGAACTCGGGGCCCTGCGGGGCCCGAAGTGCGACAATGTTCCCGACAGTATGGGGAAGGGAACGAGATTGACCCGGTTTCCCAGTCAATCTGGGGGTTATGGGCCCGTAACCATGGGAGCCCCAGAATGACTGGGAAAAGAGGTGATGCAATAGCGTCCAGGCGGAGGAACTCCTGGTGCTGGTTGGCAATGATAGTGGCAATGGGGGGAGTTTCCTGATTAACTACCCCCGATTTTATCTGGGAACCATCAGCCAAAAAGATGTTGAAGCCCTTCTGTCTGTGTTGGAGAGGGATACCCTGCTGGTGAGAAAACTCTAGATCCAGGAAACAGCTGCATGCCCCCGAATCAACTATGGCTGTCACCTCCACGGTCTTTCCTGGAAGCTGAAAGGAGAGGGGCACTACTAAGTATTGCGATGGACAGGTATTGCTAATAGACAAAGAAGAAAAACGGGTGCACTTACTCATTTTCTGAGGGCAGGATCGCACCATATGACCAGCTTCACCGCAGTAAAGGCAGAGGTTCTGGGCTCGTCTGCGCTGGCGTTCCTCCGGTGATAATTTAGGCCGTGCCAGACCTAGCTGCATAGGTTCCGGAACATCTCCTGGTGGTGGGTTCTGGATGCTTTGTCGGGTTGGTGGGCTGGGGCCTAGGAATGGACCCCAGGTATTTCCGCAACCCTGGCCGGACCTCTCAAGCCTGCGTTCCCGCAGTCTTCGGTCAATCTTAATTGTCAGGGCAATAAGGTCTTCTAGAGACTCGGGAACCTCCACCCGGGCCAGCTCATCTTTCAAGGGATCGGAGAGCCCCATACGGAACTGGTGCAATAGAGCGAACTCATTCCAGCGTGTGTCCCCCATCCACCGCCTGAAATCAGAGGCGTATTCCTCTGCCGCCCGCCGGCCCTGTCGGAGCGCATATAAGGTCGCTTCGGCAGAGGCTGCCCGCTGTGGGTCATCATACAAGATGGCCATTGCTTCAAAGAAACTATTGACCGATCCCAGGTGAGGATCATTGTTTCCCCTTAGCCGGTGGGCCCAATCCTGGGGTTCACCCTGTAGTAGTGAAATAATGAATCCTACCTTCACGTTTTCGGTCAGGAAGGTACGGGGTTGTAGCTCAAAAAACAAGAGACAGGAATCACGGAATGACCGGAAGCGTGTGCGGTCCCCGGGAAAACGCTCTGGTAGGGGTACTCGGGGTTCTGCCATAGGGAGCGGGGCGGAAGCCCCTGAGACTGGCTCCTGAGCTACCAGGGCCGGGGGTGCAGAAACCGGGGCCTGTGGGGCAGGGTCAGAAATAGAGCCAGTCTGGATGCGATTCTCCAGCTGCATGCATCTGTCCTGCAGGGCCGTTACGGCCTGCGTCAAATTAGCTAGGTGCCTGCAAATTTCCTCTAGCGGGGAGGGCCCTCCTCTAGGCTCAGTCATGGCCTTTTGGTACTGTAAGGGACCGCCCGGCGGTACCACTAGCACTCCACTGATCGGATGTTCCCAGCGCACGGAGTCTAAGCCCCAGAGTACTTGTTCACCAGGGCCCCTGATGGTGGGGATGGACTTGGAGTACCCCAGGACCAGGTTGTGACTACTGAGGACACCCGTCAGTGGTAGGGGTATTCGCCAGGGGCTCCCACGGGAGAGAGCCAGGTATGAGGAGGTCTGGAGACCCCGTAGAGAGGGACGGATGGATGGATGGATGGCTGAGCAGGAGCAGGGTCATACAAGCCGGGTCGGTAACTATGGGGACGGTGCGGTACAGAGCAGCGGGCAAAGAATAGTCGGGTCACACGCCAGGTCAGCAACAGCAGGTCAGATCCAATAGGGGGCATTCAGGAGAGAGGTCAGGCAAGCAAGGGTCAAGAACAGGAGAAAACAGCAAGGTCAGGGCACAATCCGGGTCAGCAACTTGCTTTAGACAGGTTCACAGGTTCACAGGATACAAGAGACCAAAAGGCACTGAATGACAGCTCAGGGCCGTTTAAATATCCCGCCCTGCGCTGTCATTGGTGCCAGGCGCGCGCCCGTGGACACTACTGCGCATGCGCGAACCTGATTGCCGCGGTCGGCCAAGTCCCGGCGCTCGCGCAGAGGGAGGTGTACTGCGCCTGCGCCGAGCCCAGCGGCGCGGCGATCTCCGACAGAATCGTCACCAGAACCGGGATCAGGAGCCAGGAAGAATGGTCACCAGAGCCGGGGTCAGAAGCCAGGAGGAGTCTTAGCCAAAGCCGAGTCGGTATCCAGGAAAGCAATGAGTAGCTAAACAGGAGCTTGCTGCTGTGCAATAGACAGGACACTAATGCAATGGACAGCTACAAACAGCAGACTTATATGTGATAAGTCGCCACCTCCTGGAGGAGGAGTCGCAGAGGGCTGAAAGCATAAAGGATCCCACAATGCTTTGCAGACACCTAAGATGGATGCCAGCACATGGAGCAGCATAAGCGCTGAGGAAAGGTAGGACCTTGACACTTAGACCATAGTATATGCTCCTGGTTAGAAAACTGGTTACAGGAGCGCATGCAAAGCGTAGTTTTAAATAGCGAGTACTCAAAGTGGTCTGGAGTGGAGTACGCCAGGGCTCTGTCCTGGGACCTATTCTGTTTAATGTATTCATAAATGATATAGAGGTCGGTATAAATAGCTCAATCTTAGCGTTTGCTGACGATACAAAGCTAAGCAGGGCAATAACTTCACAGCGGGATACAGAAGCCTTACAAGCAGACCTCAATAAAATCATGGTGTTGGCAACTACATAGCAAATGGTTTTATTTTGAAAAATAATGTATTTTGAATAAGTAATGCATTTAGTGGCCAAAAATATCAATGCAAATTACTCGCTAGGAGGAGAGCCATTGGGGGAATCAAGGATGGAAAAGGATCTGGGGGTCTTAGTAAATCAGAGGCTCAGCAATGTCATGCACTGACAAGCTACAGCAAGCAAAGCTAGCACAATATTAGCATGATTAAAAAGGGGGATTTACTCAAGAGATAAAACTATAACTCTGCCACTTTACAAAACTCTGAATCGCCCACATCTCCAGAGAAGGGCAACAAAGCTAATAAGGGGGCTGGAGCACCTCAGTTATGAGAAACTACTACAAACATTAAACTTATTCTCCCTGGAGAAGAGACGCTTTAGAGGCGATATGATAACAATATACAAGTATCTCAATGGTGATCCCAACATAGGAAGAAAACTATTCAGCTTCAGGGAGCTTAAGAAGACACATGGCCACTCCATGAAATTGGAGAAGCGGTTTAACCTTAAACTGCACAGGAGATTCTTTACTGTTAGAGCAGTAAGGATGCAGAACTCTCTTCAACAAGCAGTGGTGTCTGCAGGAAGTAAAAATAGTTTCAAAAGACTCTTAGATGGGCATTTAAGTGAATGTAATATACAAGGATATGGGAAATGATGTAGATTTAAACACACACGTGTGCACAAACACACACAAGTTGAGCTGGATGGACTGGTGTCTTTATTCATCCTTACCAACTATGTAACTATATATGAAGCCAAGATTAGCTGATTTTGAAGAAAGTCATTCAGGTGCTCTCCTCAGGCTGGTAAGAGCCAATAATGTTGACAGAACATGGAAACATTTGACTATGCAGTGACCTTACAAATCTGCTCGGGGGGGGGGGGGCACCAGCCTCCTCTTCCCTAGAAGATGCCAAAACCCAAGTGGAATGTGCATTCAACTAAAGGAGATGAAGTAACCTGCATGAGCTGACACACCCGTTTTGCATATGGGAAATATGGGTAAATGCAGTGCAAAGAAGCGTCGATATGTACAAAAGTACAGCCACATACAATCTGTCATACAAAAGAACAGCTACACTTGAGGCTCGCTGGGTACGGGAAAGTGCCAAGTGAAAATTACGATAAGCATATAAAATGCCCACATGCAGGAACATCTAAAATGTGAGATTAAGAAATGCAGAACTGCCCCTGGGAGATCAAAACTGGTCTGTCTGGGAGAATCTATGGAGGTGTACTGACCAGAGAAAGAAAAGGAGAGAAGAATACTCTCTTTGGCAACAAAAAAAAAAAAGGCGCAATCAAGATCAGATGTGTGTCTTACTGCAGACATTTTAGAAAAACCAATGGAAGAAGTCTGATTGGGGGAAAAGCATAACAGATTGAACTGCTACAGATTCGTCAGTGCATCTACCACAAAAAAAAAAGGATTAGATTCTTAGATTCAGGATAAGAAAAACTGTCTTTGCATTTCTTTGAGAGGTAAAAAGATCCACTTTTGGATGTCCTCAACTTACTGCCAAAATCTCTGCATTTAGGGACCATTTTTCCTGGAGAACGTGATGACTTTCTGGGGAGGCCTTCTTCCTGTCTGTGGTTAGTTCAAGGGAAGCCACTAGTTCTGGACAAAAGAGTACTTCTCCTAAGAAAGGCAACTCAAGCAGAATCTCACAGCCTGGTTTGGATCTAGCTGATATCTAATCGATTTAGCCAAAACATCTGTGATGAAACTTGGGTCCTTAATGGCATAAGAGAAATTCCAACAATTGTTCCCTAGGAATTCTGGTTGCCAATGGACAATTTAATTGGGTAATCTAGAAAACCATAATTTCTGGATATGCAAGTTATGGCTAAGGTGGGTTTCAAATAAGAAATTATAGAGTCCCATGCTCACTTAAATAGAATCTCACCCTTTTTATCTATGATGTTTTTCAGGATACCCTTATCCTCGAAAGCAAGGTCTGCCTTCTTAAATACCCTAGAGAGAGGAGCATCCAGATAAAACAAGTACCTGTTCCAGACAAAAGTCATGTCATCATCATAAGGACAAATAATGTTTTAAGTTATTTGAGATAAAAGTATTTCTCTCAGGGTCAGCATATTCCTTGAGTATGGAATCTAGCAAGACTGTGTACAAACAACACTCTAGATTTCTATATCTGTAAGGCTTGCTACACCTGGTTGTACCAAGGAAACTAAACCTTCTCATTATGAATATCCAAGGTCTCATAGATCGCTCTAAGAAGATCTCCAACGTTCTCCAGAGACAGCTTAAAGTGATATTAAAAAGGTATTTAAAAAAAAATAATCATGTTATACTTACCTACTCTGCGCAGTGGTTTTGCACAGAGCAGCCCCAATCTTCCTCTTCTTGGGTCCCCCACTGGCGCTCCTGGTCCCTCCCTCCTGCCTAGTGCCTCCAGAGCAAGCACAGAGCCATTGCTTGGCCCCACCCCCTCATGCAGAGCATGCACATCGCTGGATCACAATGGGGTTCAGGTAAGCATTAGGGGGGCTGCTGCACAAAAGTTTTTTTTACCTTCACACATAGAATGCATGAAGATAAAAAACCTTGAGCCTTTACAACCACTTTAAACTTAGAAACTCAGACAGAATAATTTTCAAGGCCATCATCCTCATTGGAAGAGTGTGGCTGAAAAGTACTGGGGTCATGAATATTTCCTACAACATCCTACTTCTGCAAAACACCCCCCCCCCCCGTAGACGTCTATGCAGGGGAGTCATATCAGTCAGAAGTAACGTGAAAGAGTGAAAAGGTGGATGCTAACTGCTTTAGCTGAAATAAGGCTTTGCTACAGCTAGTGGTGGATTCCTGTTTAGGCAAACTACCACTACAATATCAACATAAAGGCTTACTCCAAAGGATTCCAAACCTAAAGCCATAGACTGTACCTTTCTTCCTGGAAACATTACCCTTAGACTTTTCATGGGCCTTGGCCTGTAAAAGTTAGCTTACATTATTAGAGGTGTATCCTCCCCCTCCTTTCGACACACTGCATTCAAGAAAAGAGAGCTCCATAGTGCTCTGCCACCATAAGCCCAACACCAAAGGTCCCCAGGTGACACCAGGTAGTGCAAACAAGGATAGACACACAGACAAGAAAGCAGACAAAATTCTACCTTACCTGTGAAAGTGTTGGTGCCAGAATCCTTAAGAGCTTATGGTTTCAAAGAGGGATCCATACATCATCCAAGCTACCTCCTTAAGTGGCGTCTTTGCAAATTCTGCTAGGAAGAACGGCCATGAAGATGCCAACAGGCCTCCCCCCGCGCCAAAAACAAGGCTTGAAATCAATAGCCTCTGGCTCTCTAATATAGTGTCACCCCATCCAGAAGTGACACCCAGGATCGTCCAAACGGGACCCATAAATCCCTAATCCCCTGAAACTCTAGGAGCAGAAGCACTCCTCCTCAAACAAACAATTCTAAAAAGCATCCTAGCCACGGGCAACAAATGCAGTCAACAGATGCCTGAACGGAATGCACCACCCATGACGGTTCCTTTCAAAGGATTATGCAATTTTCAGAAATGGCCTTGCCAGGCACAGAATGGAGAAAGAGCAGCAGGCCAGTTTCTGCCTACAAGGGGTCCTGGAGTGCAGTCGAGAAACCTTTCACCACTGTTCTCCCGGGTTTAGTAGGTGCAAAGTGGGCCCAAAGGGCATACTACAGACAGACTCCCCTCACCTAGATTCCATTAGCAATGCATCACTTCCAGGAGGAAACATTAAACAAGAGTGCACCTAGAGGACCTCCCCTTAACATTTGACATAGCAGTGTGTTTTCTGTTCTAGAAGACAACTGGAGAAAATAGGATTTTTGACTAACCAGTAAAGACCATTTCCAGGAGTACAATACAGCACACAGATCCCACCCCTCTGTTCTTATGAGCTCCCTATGGCTATCTGGGAGTAGAAAGATTACATGGGGAATCTCCCAGCAGCTAGTTTCCAATAACCTGAAGGTAACTGCACATAACCCAGTTGTAATGATTGAGCAGTACAACATGATGGCCACACCATAACAGTAAGATTTTTTTAGATGGACTTCACTGGCAGGCTCAACAGGTATCATGTGGAGCTTGCAAGGAGACTAAAGAAGCCTATAAGTGCAGAAGCACTGTTATTTAAGCACATATTTTATAAAGGGATGACAGAATTCTACTAAAAAGAAGGAGATGGCCAAGATCAAATATTACATGACCAGCAGAAGACTGCAGGATGTAAGCTGTGTTATTAACTACACTACGAATTTGAAAGTAGTAGATTCTGTTTATCATAAATACACGATTAATCCATTTTACTACAATGAATGAGAAAAGAAGCTTATTATTTTAGAATGTTATTTGTGATGTAAAGTGTACTTTAAAGAGGAACACTTGCTATCAAAAATAACATTTTTAAATCTTAAAGAATAGGTTTACCCAACATATTCCTGGAATGTACATGCTGAAGCATGTACTTGTATGAAAAAGTATCCTGTTCTCTTGTATTGCTTCCTTTGTTGGAAATCCTTGGTATCCCTGCCAGTGTCCCTGCTTTCCTCCTAAAAACTGACCAATCTAGGCATGGGAGCACAGCGTGGTCAGTTTTCTGGCTGTGATAGGAGCTATACCAATGATCAGGCTTGTGCTGCTGTTGTTTCTCCACCCCCAGCTCTCTAAGCTCCTGATGCAGCTGAGAACAGAGGGCATGTGATATAAAGGGGGAGGGGTATCTATAATTGTTTTTGTATGTATACATAAATGTTTTGCCTTTCATTTCTATTTTAAACTGAATACGTTGTTTCTGCGCATACACAAGATCCCGTCATCTGCCTCCTGGGATGAGTGATGTAGAAATTCCAGTAGACAGTTTGTAGGACCACTTGCATGTGCAGAAACACAGCAATAGATCCCACAGTGACCCATGGCATTCCTGCGCATTTGCAAGGTTCAAGTACATCATCCATGCCTAGGCTAGAATGATAGACCTGAACTTTGTGGAAAAAATTACTTACAAAAAATGTTTCTTTTGCAATTCTAGGGAGGGGAGAGGAGAGCAACATTAAAAAGGGTTAGTTCTGCTTTAAGTAACACTTTTATTATCTAAAAATATATTACACATAATAAAACAGGTGAAGCACAGTTATATGTATGTTATATTTATAAGGTATTGTTTCCATATTCCACTAGCAATCAAATTTACATGTGATGTCAAATGAAATCGCAAAAGTTTAATCTCATTCCAGTGTGGAGTAAACAGTTTCAAGAACACAGAGGTACATTTTGGGTGGAGAATGTTTCCTAAATACCAGACAGATTTCTGCCCTTATTCAACAAGAATCTGAAGTACACGTTTTCTATATGCAGGAATATATAAATACAGTCTACTTGGCTGGTTTCTTATGCAGCAAAAAAACCCAAAAGATTATACATGTATATATAAAAATTCAGTGTTTGGACACTTGACTATCACCAACTAATTCCCATGAACTGTGCACATTTCCAGTATGTAAACTCTCCACGGATGGCCTAGAATGAAAATATATGTAGACCTACTAAGGCAATTTGTATTGCAAAAACACTTGTAAACAATTGGAATTTCTGTGGGATTGTACTACACTTGTGCTTTGATGAAATGGAATCAATACTTTTTCCTGTTGACAATGACTTTTTTGGTGTTAACTTCAGATCATGTGTACTCTACAAAGATTTTATGGGGCTTGTTGATTTAGGAGAGTCACTTGTTTCTTCTGGCGGTATCAATGGGAATTCTAACTTTTCATACATTGCTTCCATCACAGGTAAATACTGAGAGATCTCATTGGGCTCTGTGAAAAGAGGAGGGGGCACATGGCTAAGGTTGCTGATTTTGCTCTCCCTGGATGTGTATTCTCTCAGCATGTACGTTTTGTCACTTTCATGATAAAGTCGTGTGTCATTCATTCGGATGAGGACACCATCTACTCTAAGGAAGAATCTAAGAAGGAGGAAAAAACTGGAAGGCATGACTCTGATTTTAACGCTCAAGCCAGATACTCCGTGATCATGGAGCTCATCTTCAAACAACAAAACCTCCTCGAAAAACATGATTTGTTCTCTTGTCTTCAATTTTTCTGTGTTAATTCGTTCAGTTGTCGTGACAACACTGAACTTCAGGTCATTACCTAGCAATGTTCCTTTATAGTCAGTTGTGTAAGTCCAGTCATAGGGCTTTACAATTTCTTTGCTATGCTCGTTGTCTGACCTGCTCTCTTGCCACTCTTCAGCACAAGCTACCTTTACGGCTCCCTCCTTCTTATTGACTCTTTTAAGAGCATCTTTAGCATTAAATTCTATACCAAAGCCAGAGGAGTGTTGAATTCTTAGGACATTGTCGCCAAACATCATCTCAGGAAGACAGGGCATGTGCATTTCTTCAGCCAGTTTTTCCACATCAGCTGATTTCATAATATGAGTCTTGATAGCTGTGAGCTTCCATGGTCCAAAGCTAAAGTCTTGATTACTGCTTTTAAAGCCGTGAATCATCATAGCTAGCACCAATGAAATTCTGAAAACGGAACACAAATAATAAATAGGTCAGTAGACTACATTATCAATAAAATAAATTTAAGAAACATACACCTTGTGCTATGTGCTGGCCACAAGAGACAATTGCATGCTGAATGTACAGACAGTGCTGTTGATCAGACTGAAAATTCATATAACTAGCCAGGAGAGAATTCCTGGTTAAACAGAAAGAGACCTGACTGAATGTCTGCTGCTAATGCTCCCTGCTTTACATGTATGACAAGACAGACTCTCAGGCAGCAAAAGTACAAAAAGAGCTATGGATACGCTACACCTTTATATATCAATAAATGGCAGCAGTTCTCTATCTACGAATATCGCTCTGTACTTCCCCCATCCACATACAGCATGATCAGACTAGGCAAATCTGTTTCCAACATAATGGATACTGCAGCCATAATGGAGTTAAGGAAATATAACTTGCAGAAGACACTGTGATTAATAGCTGATGCTGTGTTGCTCAAAGAGCTAAATAGGAAGTGATTAGCAATGCATAGCATAGCAAATTAGGCAATATTCAAAAATCAAACTGCTAATAGAAATGCTTCACAAAAAGTGCCAATGTACTCTTAATAAATAGAAGCCTACCCCATGAATACAATTTAGTGTATAACCCCAGAGGCTGAAGGAAAGAAAATTGTTTGATTCCCCCATCAACACAATCGGTATTGATGGAAGAATACCTCCCCCTGAACTACTGTATTCTAACAGCAGGAGCCATCAGAATACAATGATCACTGCTGGCAGCTATAGCAGCCGTAAGTGATTGAACCTAAAAAAATTCTGACAGGCTGGTTGTACAGAAGTTGAGATAGCTAGATAGATCAACTTCAGTACAACCAGCCTGTCCATAGATGAATCAAAATTCGGCTTGTTCTTGCTGACCTGGCTGAATTTAAATTTGTGTATGCCCAGCTTTAGAGTTCAAAAAGGGACAATAAGCCCGCAGTAAAGAATACCTTGTATTTTCACATACAAACTGAACCTGTATACCACTAAAGTGAACCTGTGCCTTAACTACTGTACATATTTTGAAAGAGCAGTAAAAGCACTTCAAAACAAGCCACCATTCTCTGTAGCTATAGGCACTCTGGAGAAATTAAAAGGCATTGAAACCTTACCTCTTTTCTTATTACTTTACACTGAAACAAAATCAGGACAGCCTGCCTGCCCTCTGATATAAAAACAAAGCAGGCGTTTCTAAGATGTTTGAAAAAAAGCAAACACCACTTTAGAGTGTTTGTTTTGATCTCTGAGAGAGAATTGCCTCATAATACATGTAGCTAAAGAGATCAGGGATGGCTTGAGCTAAACATTGTTTACTGCTTGTTAAGAAAATGTAAATGCTTTATGTCCATAGTATGAGCACAGGCGCACTTTAAACAAAAAGTGCAAGAGCATGACACCATAGTGAGGATCAGAAGAATATGCAATTGTGTTTGAGATCAGTAGAAAATTATTTCTGAGAGTGTTAAAGATGAAGAAGAAAGTCTAGCTCTGTTTTATGCACTTTTTCCCTCCTACTGTAATACACAAAGATCAAGCAGAGAGAGAAGATGGGAAATCTACTTTCCCAACCTCAAAGCTCTCTCATCATAGCTTATAGATCTCATTTCTCTTCACCCAGATTAGGCAAAGATTATGCTATCAACCTCTCCACCTGGCGGCACTTAGGCAAATGCCTAGTCTGGTCATACCAATAAAATGTTCTTGGAAAGTTAATTAGTGGTGGTAATGCAAAGGATAGTTATGAGTTCTAGGGCATAGATTTTGGGACGATCTGTACAGGCCTTGCTTTACTCAAGCCAAACCCCATTAAAAGAGAAGTATAGCCAAAGTATACTTCTCTTTTGGGTCACAGGAGTGCACTTACTTTTGCTCTCCTGTGACCTAGTGTTAGCGGATAGCATGGTAAAGCTGTCAGCTGACATCACAGAGTCTCTCCAAGCTCTCGACCATATTGCTGGGATCCACCCAACTGCCTGAGTGACAACTGGCTTTGGCTTTTAGGCTTAGAGCTGGCTTCAGAATCACAATGATGCTGCCGCATCCAGGTGCGTATGTGTGTTTGTTATTCTAATTACCGCAAACTTCTTTAAGGCTGAGGTTACAGTTTTCCACTGCGTCGCATTCTGAATGCGAGCCCAAAGCACTAAGGCAATGATGCTCCAATGCAAATTCGCACCACAATGCACAGTAACGCACTACCGTGCACTGTGATGCATTCTGTTGCCAAAAATGGTGCATGCCCAGTGTTCAGGATATTTGGTGCATTTCCAACCCATTCGTTTAAATAGGCTGTCTTAACACAACATACTTGGCAAAAATTATCCCCAATCCATTCAAGCCTCTATGGAGTAGGACTTAAGAGTCAACAAGAAAGCACAACTTTACTGGGTCAAGGAGAATCACTATCCTGATTTGTCCTGGGACAGGAAGTGGTAAAGAACTCAGATTTTTGGTTTGACACCAGAACAGGAATACAGAGGAACTCTTCCAGTGGCAACACAACTGTCCAAGTTCTTGTTAACATGTGGTGTGATGTTTTTTTATTGGCCCACTAAAAAGCTGTAAGAGGTAGATCACTTTTCAGAAGAATTTAGCAGGCAGCTCATAGGCTATATGTCGCCTCCTGAAAGCTTGTTTTAACCAGTTAACCTTTGAACTTTTTAAACCCTTCATGACAAAGGAATTTTTTGCTATTCAGCACTGCGCTACTTGCACTGTTTTTTATTTTTTTATGATATAAATGAAAAAAGACCGAAAAATTTTAAAAAAATTTTTTTTCTAGTCTACTTTCTGTTCTAAAACATATACAATAAACAAAATAAAATGTATTAAAAAATGCAGTCTAAAATGTATTCTGCTATATGACTTTGGTAAAAAAAAATCCAATGAATGTATAATAATTGGCTTGTGTGAAAGTTATAGTATCTACAAACTACAGTATATATACTGGAATTTACACAGCTATGACGCTATACTGGTAGTGATGGTGATCAGCAACACATACTGTAGTGGGGACTGTGACAGTGTGGAGGGCAACCTGGTGCTGGCTGACACTGACACAGTTGTTACTGCTAATACTGTACACTTTCACTGTACTAAGGAGACTGGTTGGAGGGGTTAACATCTAGGGGCAATCAAAGGGTTAACTGTATGACTATGCTGAGTGGGAAGGGGTTAACCAGAGAAAGCCTGCAGTGCCATGGGCTTTATTACATAAAGGAGGGCCCCATTTCCTTGAAAATGTCATGTTTGGCAGCAGCGCTGCCTGCCAAACGCAACACACTGTAGAATTTTTGCCACAACACGAAGCAAGCATCACAGTTGTGGCAATATGTACTACCCTCTCTAGCCGCCAATGCACATTTTGAGCAGACAGTAGAAACACAGGAGTCACCTATTACAGCCCCCCTCCCCCGCCAGGTGCCTGTATGAGTGAGGCCTAAGAGGGGATTTCTAGAACTTTGGAGTGATTTCTTCTCACTTTCTGTTCTGTCTACAGGACAGGAAGTGAAGGCATATCTCTGGAAGGGAACTCAGTTGCAGAAAAAAATGCCTGTTAGATACTTTAACTATTACTCATTTTACCTAAAAAAAAAAAAAGTTTGGGCTATAGATACACTTTAACCTTTTTACGTTACACACATTCCCAGAGGCTGCATGTTTCCCAGGCTTTGCACACCCATTTGTGGACCCAGGAAGGGCATGCCAGGTGCCCCTGGGTTAAGGGAAAGGAGATCAGCAAACATTTTTTCACTTATCTCCCATTCCTGCTAATGACCCAGAAGCGAAATGTAAAACATCACTTTTGGGTCCTGGCGTTACCATACTGGCTGGGGAATAAACAAAAGAAGTGCAATCTGCACTCTGTTAGTTTCGCTGAAGGATAGGCAAGACATCAGGGGTCTTTTAAACCCCCTGATGTCTCATTAAAGAGACCCTGTCACCAACAAAATACTTCACACTACTGAAATGTGATGAAAAAAAAAAAAGGTTACTAAAAACAAAGCATTTATAAATCAGTATTAAACCCAAAAGCAAACATTTATTATATTACAGCTTACCAATCTGTAAATGTGATGGCTGCATTGGTTCTCATTTTTAGGCTTTCTTTCCCTTATTTTCATTTGGCAATCCAGCCAGCAAGCCTGCAGTTTTGTAAAAACTCGGACTCTCCAGCAGAGTGGTGTCTCACTAATACAGGAGGTGTGTGACTGGCCAGATCACCAGGTGAAACAGAGGGGAAAAAAATACCAAATAAAAGAAAACAGATGCAGCCACCACATTTGATGATTGTTAAGATGCAATAAATTACAATTTTGGGTTTGATACCGATTTAAAAAGTGGACAAAAATAGTTACTGTACACCCAAGCACCTGAAACCACTCCCAAAAAACTGCTGAGCCTCCCCACATGCACAACTGTAAATGCAAATGGCGGGGGGTGCCTACACACAAAAACACTGATTACACTACACATTACATATCTACATGCATGCTGGAGTGAGAGCAGTAATTCTAGGCCCATTATTCATGGTTACAAACCCTAAACTGATGACCTGTAGGGGTTGCCAATGGAAAATATAGGGTACTGAAGTTTGTCACCATTTAAAAGAGAAGTTTGTTTTCCCACCCCCCATAATTATACTTACCAAGGTGGATGAAGCATTAATCCGATGCAGCATCTGTCACCCACCAGTGGGCTCTAAGTGTGTGAACTCAGCGATCACAAGACGGCTGATTGCTGAGTTCTCACCACTGCTGTGAGCAGAGAGCGGCGACTGTCAGTCACTGCTTTCTGCTCTGCTCCCCCCCCACTCACTGGAGCACTGGGCTGTGGAAGGGGGGGTGGCTGGCTCAGGCTCTCAACAGATCGCTGAGAAGCTGAGCCAGTAGCCACTCCAGACTCTGGGGTGGATCCCCACTTTAAAGTCAGGATCTTTCTTCAGCCAGGATCTTTCTTCAGCCTGGATCGGGTGAGTGACATCAGCCCGCCGTCAGCTGAAGACTGGTCACAGGAGTGCAGAACAAAATGTGCTCCTGTGATACACAGAAGTACAGTCAAAAGAGCTTTGGCTCTACTTCTCCCTTAAGGTAGTAACTCTCACAAAAACATGACAGGTATCCAAGGGTCATGTGTCATAATTTGTAGGACTATCAAGCTTACCCGGAACGCAGGTGGTAAGGCACCATAGCTGGCTTGTGTTCTTCATCTAAAAGAGCTTTGGCTGTACTTCTTTAATGGGCGCACAGAATTTTAAGGTTTGACACGTTGGGTATCGATTTACCGGATGCAACCTCACCTTTTTTATTCTACCAAAAAACTGGTTAATATATTGCGGGTATGTGCCCTAAAATAAACTCATGTATTTTTTACTGAAAATGTATCCATCATATACCGTTGCGCTAATATTCTGTGACATAAAAAACTGCAGCTACCACCAAAAGCTCTATCTGTACAAAAAGAACTATTACAAACTGCTCTATTTTTGGTATCTCACCCCTGGAACTTTTACACTATTTTTCATATTTCAACCCGGAACTTTTACACTATTTTTGGTATCTCATCCCGGAACTTTTACACACCATACACCCCACTGCCAGCGATCGGTGCTGGCAATGTAAATGGGCTAAAGGCTTCCTTTTCCTCATTTACTGGGCTTGTTCTCAAATTGTACCCCATTAGAGAGCAGTTCATCAAATGATACAATGGCTATTTGACTCCACTTTTCTTTTCACTCCTAAATTGTTTTTGCAGAGTCTGCTACCTCAAAATCTCTCCACGCCACACAAAAAAATACTGAAGCACATCTTGACAGCGGCTAAATGTTTGATTGCTCTTAACTGGAAAAAGAGTTTACCCCCATCGCAAGGAGCATTATATGCCCACATCAGGGACGTGGAGCTTATGGAAATGTTATCTGCTCACCTTAAGGACAAGTTAGAGAAACACAACCAAGTTTGGGAACTGTGGCATTCACATGAAGCCCTCCCTTAATGGACCCCTGGGTCTTCTTTTGCTCCTTTTTGTATAGCTAAAAGATGGAGACCTTGGAGAGACACAGAATTCTTTTCTATTCTCTTTTTTATTATATTAGTCTTATTATATTGTGGTTTCAGCTGGTTGTATAGACATCATTTTGATTTTTTGACCCAATAATACAACATGGGAATCCTATACTGTTCTTAGCATATCTTAGAATACTGATCACTTGTATCAGCTACATACCATTTTTTCTATAGTGTTTCTGCGTAGATACTTGTTATGCTTCATGAATGGTAATGGTCTCTTCTCAGAATGGAAACTTGAAAGGTTTGTGTAAGGCTACGTTCACACTAGCTGTCAGCCACTGCCTGGTGGTATCTCTAGCTACCCACAGCGCGAGATTCCTCAGGGCGCGGAGTCTAAGTCCCAATCTGCTGTTTACCAAGGCCCCTGATGGTGGGGATGGACTTGGAGCAGACTGAGACCAGGTCGTGACCCCTGAGTACGTCCGGCTATGGTAGAGGGTACCGTCAGAGGTATGCAAGGAATAGAGCCTGACGTGAAGAGGCTGGCAGGCCTGGCAGCAGGGACTGGATCCGTGCGGGATGGATGGATGGGAGACCGTGGGGTATAGTAAGTCAGGCGGGCCAGGTCGGTAACGTGCGGGCAGCGAGGTACCAGAGGAGCAGACAGAGAATAGTCAGGTCAAGCCAAAGTTCAGCAGCGGGAGATCAAATCATAAGAGCAGGCAGGAGGGTAGTAAGGACAAGCCAGGGATCGAGCAGGAGACAGTCAGCAGGGTCAGGATCAAGCAGAGGTCGGCAACGGGAATACGTCACAGACAGAATGCAGGAACAGGTAATAAAGAACAAACGGCAATGTTACATACCCCCAGCTCATTTAAATAGCGCGCCCTGCGCTGCCATTGGTGCCAGGCGCGCGTCTGTGATCGCGAGTGCGCATGCACAGCAGCCGCTGTTGCCGCGGACGCCCAGGTCCTACCGCCCGCCAGCCAGTGCGTGACGGCGTTTTGCGCATGCGCCACCCCGCGTACCGCCGCAAAGCCCAGGGCCCCTGACACTAGCCTTGTTTTCAAGCGGCAGAAAGGTGTTTGGGAAGCGTTTTTACTGCTTCCCAAACGCCTCAGACAATTCTGCCCATTGCAGCACATGGTGCTGTTCTAACGGGAGCGGTAGCGTCGTGGCAAAATGGACACCTCTGGTCGAGTCAGGAGGCGTTGAAACCTCCTATTCTAGTCTATGGTGCCGCTCCGCAAATGCCTGGCTGGCATTTGTGGTTGCAACGCGGTTGCGGGGGCGTTTGCGGAGCGGTAACACCATCCAAACTTCATTATAGGCGTTTGTGGGGCGTTTTTAACGCTCGGCAAACGCCTAGCATGTGGCATTTGCGGAGCATTTGCTGAGCGTTAAATAACACTCCGCAAACGCCGGACCAACGATTGCCAAACGCTATAGGGGCATCTGGCAAGAGTTGGTAAAACAGTCAAGTGTGAACGAGCCCTAACTTGTGCGATGTACTTTCGTGTTTTTTTTTTTCGGAAGTGCTAAGATCTTTTTCTGCTCTGCTTTGTCCACACTTCTTGTATATTTGTTCTGTTTTTCTTTTCTCTGCAGAACTGTACTTTGCACTAACAATGAAAATGTTAAATAAAAATTGTTACTTATAAAAAAGAAAAACTGCAACTACCACGATTTTGTTATCCAGGGTGTCTGCTTTCATGAAATATATAATATTTTGGGGGTTTTATGCAATTGCAGGCCTAAAGATATTTTAAACGTGTGAAAAAAATGCTGTGTCGGAAAAAGGGTTAATAGCACTGGCACTGCTGTATAGGAGTGTGAATATGATAGTAATACAGAATCCTGTCCTGATCTGGGGGTCTCTGTGGTTTCTGGCTGTGTGCAAACATGGGGCCCCTGACCAGAACTGAGCTCTGAATCACACCCCACTATGGGAACCCTGAAATGTCCCCCCCAGTACTACAATAACCAACTACAACCAGCACAAAGTCCTCCCTGGCCACAACTGCCCACCAACACACGCCGTTCTAACCCCTTCTCCCCATCTCAAGGCCTGCACAGCTTCACCACCATACTCACCAAGCAAGGCGCCGTCCTCTTTTCCTGACACATTACCCACGCCAGCCACAAACCAGCCAACCACTGAACTCCATCGGATGACTGGCCCCTGCGTCCTCCAATTACGGCGCAGACGTTGTTCCCGTTCACCCGAGCGTCATCATCTACTACAAACGAATGAAGAGGTCGGGTCGGGGGATGGACATTGGCAGCGAATCGGAGTGCGCGAACTTAGGCTGTCCACCAATTGTAGCCAGCGTTACATAGGAGGGTGTAGAGGTGGAAGCTGAGCAGGAAGTAAGGTGAAGTAAACAGAGCAGGTAGAGATGAATTCCCTGGAGCAGGCTGAAGGTGCGCTATAAGGGAAGGGGGTGCCTGGTGTTCTGTTCTATGATACAGGAGGATATGATCGTTCTTGGGGAGGCCCTGTAGTTTGGTGTGAATCGTGCTGGCCTCCCACTGACTGACCTCACGTGTGTGCACTATGTTCTGTATGGAGCTGTCATGGTGTCAGTCCTCTTCTTTTACAAGCGGCAGTTGTTTGTTTCTTATTTTTCCAGATTCGCTTGAGCAGTTTGTATTAGAGGGGCATAATACAAATGTTTGCATTTTGGTTAGACAATTCTAAATAATGACACGGAGCAACAAGTTCTATTCCATGCTTGTTCTAAAAGATCAAAACCAAAAGTTCTTCAGTGACCAGTCAACCGAAATCATTCCAAACTGTCAAGTGATGTCATTTTGTTTTCACTTTGAAAAGTGATGCTAAAGTGCAACTAAACCCATCGATTTAATGGTTTAAGAAAATGTTTACTTTCCCAGCATGCCAGGATTCTAACTGTCACATGTGTTTGTGAAGCAGACTGTCAAACCATCACACAGCTGGTGTCATAGCTGACCACGTGTGCAGCACCATGGCAGTTGCAGAGCAAACACAGGCTAGGATGGGAGCTTACTTGGCCAAAAAGGAGAGGAGGGTTTGGCTCCACTTTAAACCCCATCTCAAAAATGTCATATATTGCAGCTTACCAATCATTAGATGTGGTGTTTGCATTAGTTTTCTTTTTTAGACTTTTTTTTTTCTCTGTTTTTCACCTGGTGATCTGGACAGTAACGCACCTCCTGTATTAGAGTGGACAACAGCATTGTCAGTTAGGGGGAGGGAATTGTTGGATGACACGTGTCAAACACAAGGCCCGTGGACTGAATCCAGACCACCTGGCCATTTCATGTGGCCCTCACATCTCTCTTGCTGCTGCAGCACCCCCTCCTCTCCACCCCACTGCCATCTCAGCAGTTGGCAGTAGAGAGAAGGGTAGAACTCTTACAGATCTTGTACCTCTCTGTGCAGCTGCTGCACCCCCTCCTCCCCTGGTCTCAGCATTTTGCAGACTCCGGCAGCTGACTCCAGCCATCCTCTGGTTCTTCTCCAGACTCTGCACTTTCTGCTTCCCAGCTTCAAACCAGCAGCAGTACAAGGTAAGGGCAGTGCAATGTAAGGGAGGGTGGTGGACTCAACTCCTGATGTTGGCGGGGGCTTGTGTGTTCTGAACATCTAGTCTTACACATAAAACCGACCCTTTGAGGGCAACCATAATGCTGATGCTGCTACAATGAAATTGAGTTTGACATCCCTGCACTAACAGATTTAGATACATTAACACATTGAAGCCAAACTCCATCTAACACTTTATATGCATTTACAGCAAACAGCTTTTAGTCCTTTTGGAATAAAGGTTTTACATGAATAATTACAAACTGATCTTTGGAAGCGGCCTTGTCAGTGGTAAATGGGTTGTCTCATCTCACTAACTGCTGCATCTCCAGGACAGCTTTTTCTTTTGGAAAACAACAGACTTGCTGGCTGGATCACCAGGTGAAAATAATTTCCTGTACTTGCTGAAATTGAACTTGGCTTGAACACAAAAATTAATGCAGCCACATAATTTAATGACTGCAAGCTGCAACATAATGTGTTTTGTTCTTGTACTTTATAATGGAGCTAAATTGTGCAATACTTGCCTTTCTTTCAATGATAAAATGTCCCTCACTGGCATCTTCTACCCAGCTTCTTCCAGGTGCTGGGCTGCAGCCATCTTCATTGGCTGGTGCAGGATGATCTCACTTGTAGGAAGGTTCAGGTCATACAGGGATTAGACAAAAAAATGGAAACATTACATGATCTGTAGGTTTGAAAGTGACAACATGGTACACATTGAAAGTGGAAGTAATGTAACATTCTTTTGCTAATACTGTGTGATGAGACACATAGCTAAAAGGACATTTCACAGGATTGTGACCCGAAATAAGAAAACAATTGCTGCAATAGAGACTGCAGTACTCAACCTCAGTCCCATGAAGACTGAGGTTGAGCTCTGCAGTCACTTTTGCAGCAGTTGTTTTCTTATCCTGGGTCACAATCCTGTGCAATGTCCTTTTTGTCTCTTTCAGTCAGTTGACCATGTCGACCACGCTTCTGCTTATCAGATGAAGTTTTCCTAGACACTGTATATGCCTTCGTAACCTTTGATACTGTAATTTATGACACAGCAAATAAATTGGCATCTTCAGTCACAGAGGCACCAGCTAAGCCGCCCTAACAATTTGTCCTCTTTGAAGCTCAGTAAGCTTTGACATGATTCTGTATTACTAGCTGCATACACAGTGAATGACAAACTTGAGGCTTCCCATCTGTTGGTTAGGTGTCTCATCACACAGCAGAAGCAAAAGAATGTTAAATCACTTCCGCTTTCAACATGAAACTTTTCATCACTTTCACACCTGCAAATCATGTAGTGTTTCAGTTTTTTCGTCTAACCCCTGTAGATCTGCAAGTGTAGCAGGACTATAAATATTTTGTCAGTTAAAACGGTTCAAATATATGTGTTTCTAGTGTGTATTTAACTGCTTTCCTGGAGTTAAAGTGGAAGTAAACCTATTAATTTAATGGTTTAATAAAAACAGTTAAAGGATAAGTTCGCCTTTTGCTAAAAAATAATCAATGCACATTTTTTTGCAAGTAAAGAAATGTGCATATATTATTTTTGTTGCAGGAGCATGTAAACCATTGCACCAGTGATCAGTAGATCACTGATGTCATGCAGGTCTCCTGCAGACCTGTCAGTATATATGCTTGCTTGTACGGGATGCAGGGGCCGGTCTAGTCATACCATTTTACACCCTGAATATGGGTTTAACATGTTATGAAATGTGAACTTATCTTTTAAAATTCCAGGAATGCTGTCACATTTTGTTTTTGCTCTCAACCAAACTGGCTGGTCTCGTAACTGATCACGTGAAGTATCATGGCAGTTGCAGATCAAACAGAGGCTATGGCAGCTCTTTGGCTGAAAAGGATAGGAGGGTTTAGTTCTGCTTTAAATGCTTTAGCGCCGCCCCATAGCAGAAATACTGCTACAGGGTGGCAGCTGTGTGCCAAATCACGTGTATATATACGTAATTTTGCATTTCCTTGTAGGTGGCGCACGTGAGCTCTACCCATGCTGCCATTCGCAGCCGCCGCTGTCAGTCACCTAGTCCCGGCTGGTGATTACTTGCTGACGCCCAGTGATTGTCGAGCATCTCCAACGGGGGGGAGAACTGTTGGCAAACAAAACAGTTCTCTCCCCTGTCAGCTCCTGCACATTGCTTTGCATGGCTGTGCATAACAGAGCCATACAAAGCAGTGTGCTTACAGTGAAGCACAAACACAGCACACTTAATAAAACAGCACACAGTTAACCCTTTGATCACCCTACATGTTAACCCCTTCTGGCCAGTGCCATTAGTACAGTGGTAGTGTTTTTTATAACATAAAATAGTGCAGCGCTGCACTATTTTATGTTATTGCTTTTAAGTTTTATTGGTTGCTTAGAGTGCTCAGCCGCTATCAGGATTAGCGCTCACTGCTGTTGTTTTCTTATTTAGTGTTTTTTATAAGCACTTATCACTGTATTGGTGTCACTGGGGATGTCAGTGATACCAAGTGAGTTCTCCCCAGTGTCAGAATGTCCGCCGCAGTCTTACTATAAGTCGATGATGATCACCAACAATACTAGTAAAAATAAAAATCCCAGTATATATACCGCCATTTGTAAAAGCTATAACTTTCACGTAAACTAATTAATTTACACATATTGGGATTTTTTTTAGCAAAAACATGGAGCAGAATACATTTTAGCCTAAAATTATGACTACATTTAATTTTTTAAACATTTTTACTGGACATGTTTAATATTGTTTTTTTTTTCTCAAAATTGTCAGTCTTTTTTTTTTTTTTCTTTTGTATAACACAAAACATAAAAAAACACACAGGTGATCAAATGCTACCGAAAGAAAGCTCTATTTCTGGGAAAAAAGGACGTCAATTTATTTTGGGTGCAGCATTGCATGACTGTGCAATTCTCAGTTAAAGTAACGCAGCGCCGTAATGCAAAAAATGGTCTGGTCAGAAAGGGAGGTAAATCCTCTGGAGGGCAATTGGTTAACATGTAACAGACCTAATATTTGAGCAAACAACCATTTTTGTAACTTAGCAGATTGTATGCTTCCATGTGTTAAGTGATTAATATAATTCTTTTTTTTTTTAAGATCTGAAAGCTTTCGAGAGAAGACTTACGGAATATGTTTCATGTTTACAACCAGCGACTGGACGCTGGAGAAGTAGGCTGCTTTATTTTCTGTCTTTGGAAATATTTTAAAAACTGCCCCTGTAGTGGTTAAAACACACGTTAAAATCTGCATTTTATGCTAGAAATTAAACACCCCAAACAATTCTACAGTGGGGCAAAAAAGTATTAAGTCAGCCACCAATTGTGCAAGTTCTCCCACTTAAGATGAGAGAGGCCTGTAATTGGCATCATAGGTAGACCTCAACTATGAGAGACAAAATGAGAAAAAAAATCCAGACAATCACATTGGCTGATTTGGAAAGAATTTATTTGCAAATTATGGTGGAAAAAAGGTAATTGGTCACCTACAAACAAGCAAGCTTTCTGGCTCTCACAGACCTGTACCTTCTTCTTTAAGAGGCTCCTCTGCCCTGCACTCATTACCTGTATCAATGGCACTTGTTTGAACTTGTTATCAGTATAAAAGACACCTGTCCACAACCTCAAACAGTCACACTCCAAACTCCACTATGGTGAAGATCAAAGAGCTGTCGAAGGACACCAGAAACAAAATTGTAGACCTGCACCAGGCTGGGAAGACTCAATCTGCAATAGGCAAGCAGCTTGGTGTGAACAAATCAACTGTGGGAGCATTAATTAGAAAATGGAAGACATAAAAGACCACTGATAATCTCCCTCAATCTGGAGCTCCACGCAAGATCTCACCCAGTGGGGTCAAAATGATCACAAGAACGGTGAGCAAAAATCCCAGGACCACACAGGGGGACCTAGTGAATGACCTGCAGAGAGCTGGAACCAACGTAACAAAGGCTACCATCAGTAACACGCTACGCCGCCAGGGACTCAGATCCTGCAGTGCCAGATGTGTCCCCCTGCTTAAGCCAATACATGTCCGGGCCCGTCTGAAGTTTGCTAGAGAGCATTTGGATGATCTAGAAGAGGATTGGGAGAATGTCATATGGTCAGATGAAACCAAAATAGAACTGTTTGGTAGAAACACAACTCGTCGTGTTTGGAGGAGAGAGAATGCTGAGTTACATCCAAAGAACACCATACCTACTGTAAAGCATGGGGGTGGCAACATCATGCTTTGGGGCTGTTTCTCCGCAAAGGGACCAGGATGACTGATCCATCTACAGGACAGAATGAATGGGGCCATGTATCGTGAGATTTTGAGTGCAAACCTCCTTCCATCAGCAAGGGCATTGAAGATGAAACGTGGCTGGGTCTTCCAACATGACAATGATCCCAAACATACCACCCGGGCAACGAAGGAGTGGCTTCGTAAGAAGCATTTCAAGGTCCTGGAGTGGTCTAGCCAGTCTCCAGATCTCAACCCCATAGAAAACCTTTGGAGGGAGTTGAAAGTCCGTGTTGCCCAGAGACAGCCCCAAAACATCACTGCTCTAGAGTAGATCTGCATGGAGGAATGGGCCAACATACAAGCAACAGTGTGTGCCAACCTTGTGAAGACTTACAGGAAACGTTTGACCTCTGTCATTGCCAACAAAGGATATATAACAAAGTATTGAGATGAACGTTTGATATTGACCAAATACTTATTTTCCACCATAATTTGCAAATAAATTATTTCCAAATCAGCCAATGTGCTTGTCTGTCTGGATTTTTTTCTCATTTTGTCTCTCATAGTTGAGGTCTACCTATGATGCCAATTACAGGCCTCTCTCATCTTTTTAAGTGGGAGAACTTGCACAATTGGTGGCTGACTAAATACTTTTTTGCCCCACTGTATATTTTCTGAAAGCAGAGACCTTAGAAAAAAGAAATGGTGGTAGTTGCAAATTTAATATCGCACAATGTTTGCACAACTATTTATCAAATACATATTTTCAGGGAAAAATAAACAAATTAATTTTAGTGCAAACAATAATATACCCAATTGCTTGGTTCAATACAAAAGCTGGAATTGCCTTGACTATACAGTATACAGTGGATATAAAAAGTCTACACGACCCTTTTAAAATGTCAGGTTTTGTGATGTAAAAAAAGAGACAAAGATAAATCACTTCAGAACTTTTTCCTCCTTTTAATGTGACCTATAAACTGTACAACTCAATTGAAATACAAATTGAAATCTTTTAGGGGGGGGGAAGTAAACATAAAAAACTAAAATAATGTGGTTGCATAAGTGTGCACACCCTCTTTATAACTGGGGATGCATCTCTGTTCAGAATTAAGCAATCACATTCAAAATCATGTAAAATAGGAGTCAGTACACACCTGCCATCATATAAAGTGCCTCTGATTAGCCCCAAATTTCAGCTTTTATAGTGGGTCTTTCCTTACGTTTTCCTAGTTGCATCCTACAGCAAAATCCATGGTCCGCAGAGAGCTTCCATAGTATCAGAGGGATCTCATTGTTACAAGGTATCAGTTAGGAGAAGGGTACAAAAGAATTTCCAAGGCATTAGATATACCATGGAACACAGTGAAGACAGTCATTTACGAAGAAAAACATCCAATCCCGGCTAAATTTTGCAAAAACGCATCTGACGTCTCCCAAAAGCATGTGGGAAAATGTGTTCTGGTCTATTGAAACCAAGGTTGAACTTTTTGACCATAATTCCAAAAGATATGTTTGGCGCAAAAACAACACTGCACATCACCAAAAGAACACCATACCCACAGTGAAGCATGGTTGTGGCAACATCATGCTTTGGGGCTGTTTTTATTCAGCTGGAACTGGGGCTGTCAGGCTCCGCCCAACGGGATCTCTAGTGGTCCACGGCACGGGGTTTCCCAGGACGCGGAGTCTAAGTCCCAGTCTGCCTTTTCACCAGGGCCCCTGATGGTGGGGATGGACTTGGTGCAAGACTGAAACCAGGTCGCGTCCCTGGGCACCCCCGGCGGCGGCAGAGGGGTCCCGCTGAGGGTATGTGCCCGGGTTGAGCCTGCTGTGAAGGGGACAACAGATCCCGATCCGAGCGGGATGGATGGGATGACAGATCCCGATCCGAGCGGGATGGATGGGATGACAGATCCCGATCCGAGCGGGATGGATGGGCAACTATCAGGAGAGGTCAGACTAGCCGGGTCGGTATTGTGCGGGCAGCGTGGTACAGGGAGAGTAAGCGGAGAATGGTCGGGGTCACAAGCCAGGTTCAGCAGGTAGCGGGCAGCGCGGTACAGAGGGTCAGGCAGAAGGATGGTCAGGGACGAGCCGGGGTCAGAGCAGGAGAAGGTCAGCATAAACAGAACAGGCAGAGTTTGGCAACAAGGAAGCGTACTTACAGGACAGGAACAAGACCTTGCGGCAACTTGGAGATGCACAGGGAAGCTTTAAATAGAGCGCCCTGCTCTCCCATTGGTGCGGCCGCGATTGCTACTGCGCATGCGCGGCCGCCGCGATCGCCGAGGACTCTGCGCTCGCCGGCTGGGACGGATCGGCGGTCTGCGCATGCGCGCGCCGCCGAGGACCCGGGATCCCTGACATTGCCCCCCCCCTACGGGCAACCTCCGGATGCCCAACCGACCCCTACTCAACGGCCGGTTCCGAAAAAACTCCCGCACAAGCCTTGGGGCGTGCACATTTTGGGCCGGCTCCCATGAATTTTCCTCCGCTCCATATCCTTTCCATTTAACCAGAAACTGAGTTTGGCCTCCCCTCCTCCTGTGATCTAAGATAGCTTCAACTTCAAATTCCTCCTCCCCATCCACGTCTACTGCCTCCGGTGGCTTAGACCTTCGATTTGGGAAGGGGTCTGGAGTTGCTGGTTTCAACAGGGACACATGGAAGACCGGATGAACCTTCATAGATTCGGGCAGTGCCAGCTCGTATGCCACCTCGTTGATCTTACGTTTGACCCGGAAAGGCCCCAAGAACTTGGGAGCCAATTTCTTCGAAGGGCAGGACATTTTTAAATTTGCGGTGGACAACCAAACCTGGTCCTCTGGCCGCAAACTCAATTCCCCTCTTCTTTTCCTATCAAACGCCCTCTTATTGTCATCCTGGGCCTTTGCCATTGCTTCCTGCAATACCTTGCTATTGGTTGACAGAAAGGTCAACATATCCTGCGTGGCTGGGACTGCGACCTCCGGGATTAGATCTGGCAGGAATACAGGGTGGAACCCATAGTTTGCGAAAAACGGGGACTGTCTAGTAGCAGAGTGACTTGCATTATTATATGCGAATTCCGCAAGCGGCAGGAGAGTAACCCAGTCATTTTGGAGGAAGGTGGTATAGCACCTGAGGTACTGCTCTAGGGTCTGGTTTGTACACTCCGTCTGGCCTTTGGTCTGTGGGTGATAAGCTGAAGAGAACGATAACTTAATTCCCAGGGTTTCACATAGAGCTTTCCAGAACCTGGACGTAAACTGAACCCCTCTGTCAGATACAATGTCCCTGGGAATTCCGTGGAGTCTTACCACTTCCTTAATAAACACACGTGCTGTCTCAAGGGCCGTAGGTGTCTCCTTTAGAGGTACAAAATGGGCCATCTTGGACAGGCGGTCTACAATCACGAAGATTGCTGTGTGGTCCTGAGAGGGTGGAAGTTCCACGATAAAGTCAATGGAAATCATGGTCCATGGCCTGTCGGGTATGGGTAATGGGCGCAAGAGACCCCAAGCTTTATTCCTAGTGGGTTTGTTTCTCTGACAAACAGGACAGGTCCTTATGTAGGTTTCGCACTCCCTGGCCATATTAGGCCACCAGAAAGTACGCTGCAGCAGCTCCAAGGTCTTACGTACCCCAAAGTGCCCAGCCAGTGGGTGATCGTGGCAGTATCCTAAAACTAATGTACGGGCCTCCTCAGGGACCACAATCTGATCCTCCTTCCAAAAGAGTCCTTCCCTGTTTAGTAAGGGGACACCAGGTGGACCTTGCATTCCTACGGACGCGGTCTGCAGTTGAGAGTGGCGCTCCGATTGGAGAACTAAGAAATTTCCTGGGGACAGGATAGTGTCTGGCTTGGGATTCTCTTCGGGATCCCCAAACATGCGGGAGAGCGCATCTGGTTTTGTGTTCTTAGACCCTGGCCTATAGGTTATATGGAAAAAGAACCGTGAAAAGAACAGCGCCCACCTGGCTTGACGTGGCCTCAGACGTTTAGCTGTCCTCAGATATTCTAGGCTCTTATGATCCGTAAAAATCAATATTGGGTGTACCGCCCCTTCTAACAAGTATCTCCATTCCTCTAGTGCCACCTTAATCGCCAAGAGCTCCCGATCCCCGATATCATAATTCCTTTCCGCAGGAGTTAGTTTCCTGGAGAAGAAAGCCACTGGGTGCATGAGTTCTTTGATGCCCTTCCTCTGGGACAGGATCGCCCTGAACGCATTCTCGGATGCGTCCACCTCCAAGATATATGGCAAGGACGAATCAGGGTGGCTCAGAATAGGAGCTGCCGTAAACAATTCCTTTAAGGCTTCGAAAGCCCTCTGTGCCTCAGGTGTCCATTGGAAGCGAACCCCCTGCCTGGTCAGCTGGGTGATAGGGGACACTAGGCCCGAAAAGTTCTTAATGAACTTTCTGTAGAAGTTCGCGAAGCCGATGAAGCGTTGGACCGCTTTCTTATCGGTGGGGGCTGGTCAATCTAAAATGGCCGAAACCTTTTGGGGATCCATGGCTATTCCCGTGGGAGAGATGGTTAGACCCAGAAACGAAATGCTACTCTGTTCAAAGCAGCACTTGTCTGCCTTGGCATATAAGCTGTGTTGGCGGAGCCGTTCTAACGTGCCTCACGTGACCTCTATGGTCCTCCAAGGTTGGGGAAAAGACAAGGATATCGTCCAGGTATACAATGACGAAGATATCTAGGTAGTCCCTGAACACATCGTTTATGAAATGTTGGAAGGTGGCAGGGGCGTGGCATTGGCCGAAGGGCATAACCAAATATTCAAAGTGTCCGAATCTGGTACGGAATGCTGTCTTCCACTCGTCCCCCTCTCTGATATGAACTAAATTATAGGCACCTCTCAAGTCTAGTTTAGTGAAGACAGATGCTGACTTCAGCCTCTGAAACAGCTCGGGGACTAGTGGTAGCGGGTAACGGTTCTTTACTGTGACCTTATTCAAGTCCCGGTAATCTACGCAGGGCCGGAGGGACTTGTCCTTTTTCTCCACAAAGAAAATGCCCACCCCGGCTGATGACGTGGAGGGTCTAATAAACCCCTTATGGAGGTTTTCATCTATATATTCTTTTAGTACCCCTAACTCCCGCTCGGATAAGGGGAATATCCGCCCAAATGGGATTTCCGACCCTGGGAGGAGATCAATTGGGCAGTCATAAGCTCGGTGCGGGGGGAGAGTGTCCGCCCCCCGCTTGCTAAACACATCCAGAAAACTATGGTTGACTGACGGAATGACTTGCGCCAGCTCCGCATCTGTCTCTAGACACAACAAAGTCGGTGGAATCGGGGAGATCTTAGGGAGGCAATGCTGCTGGCAGTATGGGGAGAGGAACTGCATAGAACCTGCCTTCCAGTCCACCTGGGGATTATGGGCTCGTAACCACGGGAGCCCCAAAATAATTGGAAATAGTGGGGATGCTATGGCGTCCAACCGAAGGAGTTCTTCATGATGGGTCGATACTGTAGTACGGATAGGTGGGGTCTCGTGGTCTACCACCCCTGACTTAATACGTGATCCATCTGCTAGAAAAATATTCAATCCCACCTCCTTGGTTTGTAGGGGAATTTGTTGCTGAACTGCAAAGTCTAAATCTATGAAGCAACTACACGCCCCAGAATCCACAATAGCCGTGGTCACCACTGTTCTCCCCGGCAGCTGAAGTGACACAGGTACCGCTAGATAACTAGTGTTGCCCACACTGTTAGAAGTGACTGTAGAGAAAACAGCGGAACACTTACCCCTCTTGGCTGGACAGGTACGTACCACATGGCCTGCTCCCCCATAGTAGAGGCAGAGATGGTTGGTAAGACGCCTCTGGCGTTCCTCAGGCGTAAGTGTCGGCCGGATCCTTCCCGATGGCCCGGTCTCGGGTGTATCCATGGCATCCTGATTCTGGCTTGCCGGCTGTAACTGGGTTGAGGCCTGAGGGGGTGTTCCAGTTGATCCTTGTCCTTGGTTGCATCTTTCCTGCCTGCGCTCCCGCAACCGGCGGTCAATTCGAATAGTCAAAGCTATCAAGGCCTCCAAAGTGCTAGGTATGTCTATTCGGGCCAATTCGTCCTTCAGGGATTCAGCTAACCCTACGCGGAACTGGTGGTGCAGAGCCGCCTCGTTCCATTGGCAGTCACTATGCCAACGCCTGAATTCGGCGGCATAGTCCTCCACTGTCCGGTGACCCTGCCTGAGTGTATATAGGGCCCTCTCGGCCGTTGCGGTGCGCAGCGGGTCGTCATACAAGAGGGCCATAGCCTCAAAAAATACCGTCACTGACTGCAACAGTGGGTCTCGCTTCTCTCGGAGCCAGTGGGCCCAGTCTTGGGGTCCCCCCTGTAGTAGGGAAATAATGAACCCTACCCTCACCGATTCGGAGGAAAAGGTCTGAGGCTGGAGGTCAAAGTATAGCTGACAGGAGTTACGAAAGGCCCTGAATCTACTTCGGTCTCCGGAAAAACGTTCCGGTGTGGGGACACGGGGTTTTGGTGCGGGTAACAACCCCGGAGTCCCCCTAATGGGTTCCCCAGACCCCCTGGTAGAGGTAGCTAAGGTCTGCATGCGTCTGTCCAATACCGTATAACCTTCCTGTAGGCCCCTAATTCCCAGTGTAAGGGTCTCCATCTGTTGGCAGATGTCGTTCAGAGGGGAAGTTCCCCTTCCAGGCTCAGTCATGGCCGCAAGGTACTGTCAGGCTCCGCCCAACGGGATCTCTAGTGGTCCACGGCACGGGGTTTCCCAGGACGCGGAGTCTAAGTCCCAGTCTGCCTTTTCACCAGGGCCCCTGATGGTGGGGATGGACTTGGTGCAAGACTGAAACCAGGTCGCGTCCCTGGGCACCCCCGGCGGCGGCAGAGGGGTCCCGCTGAGGGTATGTGCCCGGGTTGAGCCTGCTGTGAAGGGGACGACAGATCCCGATCCGAGAGGGATGGATGTGATGACAGATCCCGATCCGAGCGGGATGGATGGGATGACAGATCCCGATCCGAGCGGGATGGATGGGCAACTATCAGGAGAGGTCAGACTAGCCGGGTCGGTATTGTGCGGGCAGCGTGGTACAGGGGGAGTAAGCGGAGAATGGTCGGGGTCACAAGCCAGGTTCAGCAGGTAGCGGGCAGCGCGGTACAGAGGGTCAGGCAGAAGGATGGTCAGGGACGAGCCGGGGTCAGAGCAGGAGAAGGTCAGCATAAACAGAACAGGCAGAGTTTGGCAACAAGGAAGCGTACTTACAGGACAGGAACAAGACCTTGCAGCAACTTGGAGATGCACAGGGCAGCTTTAAATAGGGCGCCCTGCTCTCCCATTGGTGCGGCCGCGATCGCTACTGCGCATGCGCGGCCGCCGCGATCGCCGAGGACTCTGCGCTCGCCGGCTGGGACGGATCGGCGGTCTGCGCATGCGCGCGCCACCGAGGACCCGGGATCCCTGACAGGGGCCTTAGTCAAGGTAGAGGGAACTATGAACAGTTCCAAATACCAGTCAATATTGGCACAAAACCTTCAGGCTTCTGCTAGAAAGCTGAATATGAAGAGGAACTTCATCTTTCAACATGGCAATGAGCCAAAAGCATACATCCAAATCAACAAAGGAATGGCTTCACCAGAAGGAGATTAAAGTTTTGGGAGTGGCCCAGCCGCTCTGACCTGAATCCGATGGAAAATCTGTGGGGTGATCTCAAGAGGGCTGTGCGCAGGAGATACCCTTGCAGTCTGACAGATTTGGAGTAATTTTGCAAGCAAGAGTGGGCAAATATTGCCAGTCCAAGGTGTACCATACTCATAGACTCGTGCCCAAAAAGACTGAGTGCTGGAATCAAAAGCTGCTTCAACAAAGTGTTAGTTTAAGGGTGTGCACACTTATACAATCATATTATTTTAGTTTTTTATTTTTACTTCCCTCCACCTAAAAGATCTCAGTTTGTTGTTCAACTGAGTTGTACAGTTTATTGGTCACATTTAATGGTGGAAAAAGCTCTGAAACTATTTCTCTTTGTCTAATTTTTTTACATTACAGAAACCTGACATTTTAACAGGGGTGTGTAGATGTTTTATATTCACTGTAGAGCCCTTTAAAAGTGATCATATTTACCTGAAAGCCCTTTGCCAGCTTTAAGAAGTGGTACGAAGTTCACAGCTGCAGTGGCAGATCTGAGCTTGCTTGAATACCAGGACATTAATGGTAGTATGAAACCACATTATCAGTGAAGTTGTCATTTCAAAACTCCTCCTAATCCCCCTGTGTACAGCCCACCTGGGATAATACTGAACTTCCTCCCCAATCCAGTGATCTTTCCTAGCACGGTCCTGGCTATCTTTTCATCCTTTTTCATACTGTGCATGTGCCCCAAAGCCCTCCTCATTCCTTTGGTTATTTGTACATGTGCTGGCCTCCAGCTGGAACAGAAAGTGAAGGGAAAACTTCCCAAAGGGGCCACAGCCAGCCCTTGAGCCTTTCAAGCCTTCAAGAAGTGTTTTTACCCTTCCCCACCTTGATAAGCTCTTTTTTTGGTTCTGTATTGTGATAGGCGGCTGTATTGATCTTTAGGGAGGGTTGTGAGTTGGTAGTGAGAGGGGAAACCTCTATCTTTACTGGAAAAGATATTTGTGTATAATTTAGTCAGTTTCAAATTTTGTTATATTTAGACAGAGAATTTGCACCTACAGTGAGGAACAGAAGTATTTGAACACCCTGCGACTTTGCAGGTTCTCCCACTTAGAAATTATGGAGGGGTCTGAAATTCACATTGTAGGTGCATTCCCACTCTGAGAGACAGAATTTAAAAAAAAAAATATCAGGAAATCACATTGTATGATTTTTAAAGAATTTATTTGTCTTGCACTGCTGAACATAAGTATTTGAACACCTGAGAAAATCAGTGTTAATATTTGGTACAGAGGCCTTTGTTTGCAATTACAGAGGTCAAACGTTTCCTGTAGTTCTTGACCAGGTTTGCACACACTGCAACAGGGATTTTGGCCCACTCCTCCACACAGATCTCCTCTAGATCTGGCAGGTTTCGGGGCTGTCGCTGAGCAATACGGAGTTTCAGCTCCCTCCAAAGATGTTCTATTGGATTTAGGTCTGGAGACTGGCCAGGCCACTCCAGAACCTTGATATGCTTCTTACGGAGCCACTCCTTGGTTATCCTGGCTGTGTGCTTCGGGTCGTCATGTTGGAAGACCCAGCCACGACCCATCTTCAATGCTCTGACTAAGGGAAGGAGGTTGATGCTCAAAATCTCACAATAACTGGCCCCATTCATCCTCTCCTTAATACAGTGCAGTCGTCCTGTCCCCTTCGCAGAAATGCACCCCCAAAGCATGATGTTACCACCCCCATGCTTCACAGTAGGGATGGTGTTCTTGGGATGCAACGCATCCTTCTTTTTCTTCAAACACGACGAGTGAAGCTTGGACCTAAAAGTTCTACTTTGGTCTCACCTGACCACATCACTTTCTCCCATGCCTCCTCTGGATCATCCAGATGGTCATTGGCAAACTTCAGACGGGCCTGGACATGTGATGGCTTGAGCAGGGGAACCTTCCGTGCAATACATGATTTGAAACCATGACGGCGTAGTGTTCTACCGACAGTGACATTTGAAACTGTGGTCCCAGCTCTCTTCATGTCATTGACCAGCTCCTCCCTTGTAGTTCTGGGCTGATTCCTCACCTTTCTTATCAGTGATACCCCACGAGGTGAGATCTTGCATGGAGCCCCAGTCCAAGGGAGACTGACAGTCATCTTTAGCTTCTTCCATTTTCTAACAATTGCTCCAACAGTTGATCTATTTTCACCAAGCTGCTTGGCAATTGCCCCGTAGCACTTTCCAGCCTTGTGGAGGTCCACAATTTTGTCTCTGGTGTCTTTTGACAGCTCTTTGGTCTTGCCCATGGTAGTAGTTGGCGTCTGACTGACTGTGGGGTGGACAGGTGTCTTTAAAGAGCTCAGACAGGTGCTACTAAGTTAGATTAATGAGTGGAGTAGAGGTGGACTTTTTAAAGGCACAGTAACAGGTCTTTGAGAGCCACAATTCTTGCTGTTTCTTAGGTGTTCAGATACTTATGTTCAGCAGTACAAGACACATAAATTCTTAAAAAGCATACAATGTGATTTCCTGAATTTTTTTTTTAATTCTATCTCTCACAGTGGGAATGCACCTACAATGTGAATTTCAGACCCCTCCATAATTTCTAAGTGGGAGAACTTGCAAAATCGCAGGGTGTTCAAATACTGCTGTTCCTCACTGTATATGCAGTTTTTTCTGTAAAGCACTTAAAAGCAAACCATTAGTAGACGTACCTAAATTATTAATACATTCCCTCAAACTTTGTGGAACACAACTCTTTCTTTCTAACAGTGCATCCAAAAACAGATGATTTTGGCTAGATGGTGTTAATGTGGATTATGTGTTTGCCTGAAAGAGCATGTCTCAATATACTTATAGGCAGGTAAAAAGCATTTATTGCAAAGACATAGCGGGGTTGATTTACTAAAACTGGAGAGTGCAAAATCTGGTGCAGCTTTGCATAGAAACCATTCAGCTTCCAGGTTTTATTGCCAAAGCTTAATTGAAGCTGAAGTCAGAAGCTGATTGGCTACCATGCACAGCTGTACCAGATTTTGTGTGCTCCAGTTTTAGTAAATATACCCCAGCATGTTTCTTTTGCAATAAAAAGTCTCCCTTCTAGCAATTTCTGTAAGTTCTGGTAGCGTTGTCCATGTTTTGTACACTTTGTGTATTATGCAGTCCTATTTTAGCAGGGAACTCTAATTCCAAGATTAGTCAATTCATACAATTCTTGTGTATGTGAAAACAGTTTTTAGGTGCTTGTCAGAATAATGCACAAATCCGAGTATTATGTTTCCTACTAGTTTGGACAGAAAGTGTAAAGGACAACTCTAACTCAAAGCAAAGTTAGAATCATAATGCATGTTCCTTTTGGTTTTAGGGTTTATGTTGCATCTGTAAGCTATAGTTTGACAAGGGAAGAGTGTTACACCAGTGCTTTTTGATGCATACTATTGATGTATGTACTATTTTCATAACAGATATACTTAAAGTGGGAGTTCAGTCAAACCCCAACTATACTTAAATCTACTGCCACCTCTATTCTAAGCTTATTCTATCTACCCTGTGAAAGAAAAAAAAATGTATACTTACCTATGCTGAAGGTGCTCCAGTCCAGTCACATGATCAGGTCTTAGCATCAGTTTTAGTGAAGGGGAAGAGATCACTGATGTCACCCATAGGCTTACCATGGGGCATCGGTTGTTTGCTGCCTCTCTTCTACAATGAATCTGGTGCTGGGACCCCATCATGTGACTGGACCTGAGCACCCTCTTAAACATCCTTCCTTTCACAGGGTAGACAGAATTGGCTTAGAATGGGGGTGGGAGTAGATTTAGGTATAGTTAGTGTTGACTGAACTTCCACTTTAAGGGTTAATTTACTTGCCTATCCAGGCGGCATAGACATCTTAGGATTGTTCTGGAATGGAAGTTTTTGGTATGTATAACTTTTATCTCTTTACCTTTTTTAGTGATTCTTATTGTGGTTTCTGTTTGTACTGCAACTGGCGCATGGAATTGGTTAATAGACCCAGAAACACAGAAGGTATTGCTTTTTACTTTTATTATGCTATTTGTATTTTCTGTACTGTGTTTTTGTGTTAACTACTTGCCAAACGCAGATAGCCGAATGACGGCTACACTGCGGCCGGCCAGTTCTGGGAGGGCATCATAAGACGTCCTCCCAGAACGCGCTCTCCTGCGCGCCCCCGGGGTGCGCACCCGGCAATCCCTGTGATCGCTGTGTCCTAGGGATACAGCTGATCACATGATGTGGTAAAAGGCCAATCACAGCGGCCTTTTACCACGTGATCAGCCGTGTCCAATGACGCGCTGATCACTGGGAAATGCAATTGCGGGTTCTCTGCTGCTTTAGTACTTCAGTACTTTCCTCACGCTCTGACAGCGGCAGTTGTCAGAGCAGGGATCAGCACCGATCATCAGGGCACTGATGATCAGTGCCCAGCAGTGCCACCCACCTGTGCCCAGCAGTGCACCTACCTGTGCTCAGAAGTGCCACCTACCTGTGCTCAGAAGTGCCACCTACCTGTGCCCACCCACCTGTGCCCAGCAGTGCCACCCATCAGTGAAGCCCAGCAGTGCTGCCAGTCAGTGCCACCAGTCAGTGCCCAGCAGTTGCGCCAGTCAAAGCCTAGCAGTGCTGCCAGTCAGTGCCCAGCAGTGATGCCAGTCAGTGCCACCTATCAGTGCTATCAGTGCCGCCTATTAGTGCCGCCTATCCGTGCCACCTCATTAGTGCTGCCCATCAGTGCCGCCTATTAGTGCCCATCAGTGCTGCCTCATCAACACACATCAGTGAAGGAGAAAAAATACCTTTTTGAAAAATTTTATAATTTTTTTGTTTTGTTTCAAATTTTTTGCAATTTTTTGTTTATAGCACAAAAAATAAAGTGCCCAGCAGTGATTAAATACCACCAAAGGAAAGCTCTATTTGTGAGAAAAAAATGCTAAAAATTTCATATGGGTACAATCTTGCATGACCACGCAATTGTCAATCAAAGTGCGACAGCGCTGAAAATTGGCCTGGTAAAGAAGGGGGCATACGTGCCCGGTAGGCAAGTGGTTAAAGAGGAACTTCCCTCGTGTTCTTAAAAATTAAAAAGCAGCTACAAATACTGTAGCTACTGACTTTTTTGAAACCGGTACTTACCAGCCCATGGAGTCCTGACGCTGTCTTCACCGGAACTGATTTTTCACCAGGATTTAGATCCCCAGTGCGGCTATTATGAATGTGAGCGCCAGCTGTGATTTACTAATGTCTCATAGCCTGCTTCCCACTGCACTTGTGTGAGATGTGTGACGTGTACCAGAAGGCTGCAGGCTTGGGGGATGGAGGGCCAAACTGATGTCATCCTCACCTAGTCCAGGACTGAGGAAGTTGAAGAGGATACCTGTTAAAAAGAATCAAAAAAGTGAAATCTTTGGGAATCCTTTTGTTAATGGAAATTTTGCTAGATTTAAAGAAGTTTGACTTAATATTTTTTTGCCATACTTCTCATGTGGGTCGCGGGATTGCACTTATATCTGCACTCGTGTGACCCAGATTCTGGTGACAGTGGGGTACTGAGTCAGTCCAAACTCCCACTGGAGTAACAGAGCAGAGAGCCGATGCCTGACCGTCAACGCTCTCTGCTCAGTGAAGACCAGGAACTGAGCGATCAGCAGTCATGTGTTTTTGTTTGTATGTTTTGTTTTTGTGAGATGTCTGAACTGACATCCGTAATTGCTTGCCTGCTTTGCAATCTGTAGCTGTGTCCTGTAGTTGCTGGTTAATTAACCACTTCTTGACTGTGCTATCACCGAATGACGGCTACAGCATGGTTGTCCAGTTATGGGAGAGCATCGTATGATGTCCTCCCAGAACGCGCCTGCAGCAGCGTGCACCCAACTCTCTCTGTGATCGCTCTGTCCTTTGGACGCAGCTGATCACATGACATGGTAAAGGGTGAATCACAATGGCTCTTTACCACGTGATCAGCTGTGTCCAGTCACAGCTGATCACCATGTAAATACACTTGCCAGTTATCTAGATACTTTCCTCAAAGTACCACAGAGTAAGGAAAGTACTGCTGATAACTGGCAACTGTGAAAGGAGACCTTTACACTGATCAGTGCTGCCCATCAGTGCCCAGCAGTTTTGCTAATCTGTGCCAGTCAGTGCCCATTAGTGCTGCCTATCAGTGCAGCCACATCAGTGAATGAAAAAAATTACCCGTTTGCAAAATTTTGTAATAGAAACAAAGAAAAACTTTTTTTTTTTTTCAAAACTTTTTGTCTTTTTTTCATTTGTTTAGCAGAAAATAAAACTGGTGTTGATTAACTGGTTGCCAACCAGCCACAGTACATATACTGTGGCAGGGTGGCACCGCTGTGCAAAATCACGTGTATATATACATGATTTTGCATTTCGGGTAGGGGACGTGCGCGGCCGCCCTACCTGCGCCGCCGATCGCTGCCGCGGGTGTCAATCACCGGGTCCCGGCCTGTTATTACCCGCAGAAGCACGGCGATTACCTGCAAACACTGACAGGGAGGACGGCTGCAGCTCTCCTCCCTGTCAGTTTGAGCACACTGAACCGGATAGCTGAGCTCAGCTTTCCGGATCAGTGTTTTTACTGTGAAGTACACCCCCCCCTAGTGAAATACTCCCCTCACACAGTTAACCCTTTGCTTGCCTCCAAATGTTAACCCCTTCCTCCCCAGTGCCATTAGTACAGTGTCAGTGTTTTGTTTGTTTTTTTTTTTTTTACACTGATCACTGTATTAGTGTCACTGGGGATGTCAATGACCCCAAGTCAGTTCCCCCCCAGTGTCAGAATGTCCGCCGCAGTCCCGCTATAAGTTGTTGATCGCCGCCATTAGTCGCTGATCCTGCCATTATTAGTATAAAATAAAAAATTAAAAAATTAAAATTCCAGTATATATACCGCCATTTGTAGATACTTTAACGTAAACCAATTAATTTACACGTATCTGGATTTTTTTTTTTAGCAAAGACATGTCACAGAATACATCTTTGCCTAAAATTGATGAAATTTGATTTTTAAATTTTTTTTACTTGACATGCTTTATAGCAAAAAGTCCAAAATATTTTTTATTTCTCAAAATTGTCGGTCTTTTTTTTTTTTTTTTTTTTTTATAGCACAAAAAAAACGCACAGGCGATCAAGTACCACCAAAAGAAAGCTCAATTCGTGGGGGAAAAAGGACGTAAATTTCATTTTGGTGCACAGGGCGACACAGGTGCGCAAAATCACATATAATATACGTGATTCGTGTTCCCGTGGTTTTCATGCCCCTCCCAGATAGCATCAGGTTGCCCATCAGTACACCAGTAATCACATTTAACCCCTTGATTGCTAGGAAGACGATCATACACAACAAACCTCCGTTGCTAGTATAGTGTCTGAACGGATCAATATCTATACCAGCGATCACATTAGTATAGCGTCCCCAAAAACGCAGCTTTAGAGGGATCAACCCCGGCACCTGCCAGACCCTGCTTTTAGCCCCTACACTTACCCCCCCCCCAACAAGTGCAGTGTCAGTAGGTCACTGTCACTCTATACATTGCACACAAAACCGCAGTGTTGGCAGAATCAGGCCCGATCTCTGTTAGCACTTGCCAGTAAATTTTGATGACTCTCATATGTAGCAGAGTGCCAGTACTAGTGCCGCGCTACCTTTTGGTGAACTGTCGAGCACTAGTGGCCTAGTACATCCTGGTCTTTCACATACCAGCACTGCAGTATCACTTGGTGACGTGGCGAGTCCCATAAGTGTAGTACAAGCTGGCGCGGTGGAGAGCACAAGTATTGTCCCGCAACCACCAAGAATTCGCACACAGGCCTGTAGAGCCCCTAGTATCCTTCCAGATGTGCTTGCAAATCCTGATTGGCAGCCCACAAATTCTACAGTGCCCTTACTTCCCCCATCCACTGCCCAACCTGAAATTCAGGTGGAAACAGTAAATTTAACTACTCTTTATTTTGTGGAGCTGTTTTTCACAGAATATCTGTATGGAATGATTGTGGATCATTTTATATGCACAATTATCGCCGCCAACCCAAATTCAAACCTTGCCAGACCATTCGCATGGAAACCCATTACGGTTAAATTTTGTTTGGGCCTAACCCTCAACATGGGCATTACTTAAAAAACATTAATTGCTGTTCTATTGGTCCACAGACCCGATTCATCATATACCCGTGTTCTTTGCTGCCATGGCCAGGCATAGATATGAGAGTATAATGTGTTTTGTGCATTTCAACGACGATACACTCTGTCGTCTTCGGGGTGACCCTGAATTTGACCGGCTCCACAAAATTCAGCCCCTCGTAAATCACCTTAACCAAAAATTTGCAGATGTCTATACTCCCCAGCAAAAAATCTGTGTTGATGAGTCCCTCATTAATTTTTCTGACCGCCTTGCATTCAAACAATATGTCCCCAGCAAGCGTGCCAGATATGGGGTCAAGATGCAGAAGACCTGTGAGAGGGCAACATGCTATACATATAAGTTTCGGATTTATGACGGAAAAGATAGTCACGTAGAGCCCCCCGGATGCTCAGACTACATGGGGAGCAGTGGCTAGATAGTTTGGGACTTGGTGTCATTCTTTTTCCATATAGGGGACCACTTATACGTGGACAATTTTTATTCAAGCATGCCACTATTTAGATATTTGTACAGTCTTGGAACTGGTGCATGTGGCCTAATGTGTGGTCACCATAAGAAGTGGGTGGATGCAGGGCGGTATATTCTAATAGTGGTCATACCACACACTTTTTATGGCAGATTTTTCTTCTCTTTTTTTTTTTTTTTCATTCAGTCCACAAGCTGCATACAAAAAAAAAAAAAAAAAAAAAAGAACATAGGATATATACCCAACAAGGGTCAGCGACATACTGGTACATCCCTGGACTTTGAATGGTTATACCAGGATTATGCCTACAGCTGTAGGTATCATCCTGGTATCATTTTTTTTCAGCCGGCAATCGGCTTTCATGTAAAAGCAATCCTAGTGTCTATTTAGCTGCAGTCTCGGGCAGTCCCGTGCCATCGGGAGAACCTGAGAATGCAGCCGGTGTTTCTGCCAGCTGACCATAGAGCTGATTGGAGACCAGAATGGTGCCAATCATCTCTAGTCTAAGAAATTGGAAGCTACAAGCATTTCATCACTTCAGTTTCGCAGGATGTAAACAGCGTCATTTGTAAATTGGGAAAGCATCTGATCTCACCGATCTTGGTTTGATTAGATAATGTAAGGGCAGAGGAGATATCTAGAGTCTGATAGACCCCAGATTTCTCAAAAAAGAATATTTGACAATGTCCATTGAAGTTATAGGGGATATTTGCATTCCCTGTGATAGCATTAAAAGCAATAAAAAAAAATGAAAGGGACAGTGTAAAATAATTAAAAAAACCCTGTGTGCGCAAGTGTTAACCCTGTGCCAGTCTGTAAACAGCTGTTGCACCATGCATGTGAGGTATTGCTGTGAACGTCCGATCAAGGGCAGTAATTCTAACACTAGACCTCCTCTGTAAATCTAAAATGGTTGCTTGTAAAAGTTTTTAAAACATTGCCTATAGATATTAAAAATATATGCAGTTTGTCGCCATTGCACGGGGCATGCGCAGTTTTAAATCATGTCATGTTTGGTATCTATTTACTTGGCATACCATCATCTTTTATACTTTAGCAAATAATTGGCCAATATATTGTGTTTTTATGCATTAAAAGTAAAAAAAGTGTATTTTTTTTTTATTTGAATTTGAAAAATCGCTGCATGAGTACTATGTGACATAAAAAATTGTAGCACCCACCATTTTATTCACTAGGGTGTCTGCTTTAAAAAAATATAAAATGTTTGTGGGTTTAAATTAATTTCCTAGCAAAAAATACTGATTTGTTTCCCAAAAAGTCTCACATGTGGTATCCCCATACTCATTAGAAGTAGTAGAATGTATTTTGGGGTGTAATTCCACATATACCCATGGCTTGTGCGAGAAATATATAATTTAAATGACGGCTTTATGTAAAAGAAAAAAAATGTTTTTGTCATTTTCCAGAAACTTGTGGAAAAAAAATAAATCTTCCATGGACTCAATATGCCTCTCAGCAGATAGCTAAGGGTGTCTACTTTCCGAAAAGCGGTCATTTGGGGGTGTTTGTACTATCCTGGTATTTTAGCACCTCAATAAATGTGATAAGCAGTCAGAAAGTAAAAGCTATGTTAATTCCATTATCTATACCATAGTTTGTAGACACTATAACTTTCACACAAAGCAATAAATATACACTTCTTGGGATTTTTTTTAACCAAAAATATGTAGCCGAATACATTTTGGCCTAAAATTATGATGAAATTTTATTTTTTTGGATATTTTTTGTGACTGAAATGAGAAAATTATAGTTTTTTTCAAAAACATTTTTTTTCTTCAAAACTTTTTTTGTTTATAGCGCCAAAAATAAAAAGTACACAGATGATGCAGAGAATATCCGATTGCCTCCCGGAAGATCAGGAAGGATTTTTTTTCCCAGCAGGAGCAAATTGGATTGTGCTTTGCTGGAGTTTTTTTGCCTTCCTCCGTATCAACTGTGGGTATAGGATTATAACTTTTTTTTTTTTTTTTTTTTTTCCTATGGTTGAACTGGATGGACTTTTGTCTTTTTTCAGCCAGACTAACCATGTAACTATGTGATTAAATACCACCAAAAGAAAGCTCTATTTGTGTGAAAAAAGGACATAAATTAAATTTATGTACCATATTGCATGACTGCGCAATTGTCCGTTAAACTAGTGCAGTGCTGTATAGCAAAAAAATGGCGTAAATTGCAGTATCTATACCATCGTTTGTAGATGCTATAACTTTCACACAAAGCAATCAATATATACTTATTGGGATTTTTTTACTAAAAACATGTAGCAGAATACATTTTGACCTAAACTTATAACTAACTTTGAGCTTACTATATATTTTTTTATAGCCGAAAGTAAAAAATATAGTTTTTCTTCAAAATTTTCAGTCTTTTTTTGTTTATAGCGTTAAAAATAAAAAGCACACAGGTTATCAATTACCACTGAAAGAGAGCTCTATTTGTGTGAAAAAAAGGACCTAAATTTCATTTGGGTACAGCATTGCATGACCGCGCAATTATCAGTTGAATTAGTGCAGCTCCGAGTAGCAAAAAGAGGCCTGGTCAATAAGGGGGGTAAATCCTCTGAAGTGCAAGTGGTTAAAATAAAGCTCTTTTTGTGTGCAAAAAATTTATATAAATTGCATATGGTGTTGCATGACCGCAGAATTGTCACTCATATGATGTCCTCCCAGAACGCGCCCCACGCACCCGATGCTGTCAGTGATCACTGCGTCCTATGGACACAGCTGATCACATGACTAGGAAAAAGGCCAATCACAGTGGCCTTTTACCATGTGACCAGCTGTGTCCAATGACACAGCAGATCACAAAGTAAATACAGTTGACGGTTATTGGCAGCACTTTCCTCACGCTGTCACAGCATGAGCAAAGTACTGCCGATCACCAGCAAATGTCAGAGGACATCCACACTGATGATCAGTGCCCTGATCAGCATTGCTGCCCACTAGTGCCCAGCAGTGTCACCCACCAGTGCAGCATCATCAGTGCCTCCTCATCAATGTCCACCAGTGCCGCAGCATCAGTGCCATCTACCCATGCCACCCCATCAGTGCTGCCTATCAGTGCAGCCTCATCAATGCACATCAGTGAAGGAGAACAATTACCTGTTTGCAAAATTTTATAAACGTAACACTTTTTTTCCCCTATTTTTTATGCTCTTTTTTTCATTTTACAGAGCAAAAAATAAAAACCCCAGTGGTGATTAAATACCACCAAAAAAAAAAACTATTTGTGTGGAAACAAAATGATAGAAATTTCATATGGAAACTGTTGCATGACCACGCAATTGTCATTCAAAGGGCAACAGCACTGAAAATTGGCCTGGGCAGGAAGGGGGTAAAAGTGCCCAGTAGGCAAGTGGTTAAACACAATATTGAGTACCAGGATCCTACTCTGCAGTTCTGACAGAGCAGAAAGCGTTTTCTTAGAATGATCCAAAATATATCTTAATATCACGCTAAGAAGCATGTGGGTAGCTTGATATCAGTTTACATCCTGCATTTGTTGATAGCTTCATACCAGTTGTTGGTACCAAATATGATTTAAATGCCCCATATATTACTATATGTGATATTTATTTATTTTTTTTATTTTTGAATATTTTTTTTTTTTAAACATATAAAAACATACAGACAACAGACGCCCATGCAAGGGCAGGGTCAAAGCCCAACAGAGTGTACATAAAACAACAATGGTTCAAAACAACCCAAGGGGGAAAAACAAAAGAAGGGAGAGGGGGGGGGACCATACATAATATTCAAGGCCTAATCATTTATAGACAATATAACAGGACCATAACATATAAAAGGGAACCCAGCTCACAACAGAAAAAAATCAAAGCACCTGGGTGACTATCCGTCAATCAATTCCCCACATCAGCTTCCGCAGTGGCGTTAGAAATATCATCAAGCCAACCTGACCAAATTTTATCAAATTTGTGGGGGCATCCTCTGTTAGAATAGGTAGTCTGATAAAGGGGTAAATTAGAATTCACCAGGCGTTTCCAAAAGGTCACGGCAGGGGGAGACTTTTTTTCCAGTTTAGAGTGGTTGCTTTACAAGCATAAAACAACAGGACTATTAAGGTGCACTTGGCTACAGCAGAAGCCAGCGATTCCACCAGGCCAGTAAACAGAATTTCGGGTCGAGGGGAACACTATGTACTACTTCAATTGTATGTAATACTGCCTGCCAAAAAGACATAATAGCAGGACAGGTCCAAAAGGTATGAAAAAACTCCCCGTCTTCATGAGAACAATGCCAGCAGACTGGATAAAAAGAGGGGTTCATTCTATGTAACCGATACGGGGTAAAGTAAGCCCGATGTAAAGTTTTAAATTGAATCAGTTTATCTCTGGCAGAAACTATGGGAGAGAAGTGATAATCCCAAATCTTGGGTCAATCATCATAATCCAAATTAGGAATATTCGTCCTCCACTTTAGATGTAAAGATACCAATTCGGGGCAGGCCACCACAAGAAGATATCTGTATAATACCGATAGGGTTTTTTTCATGTGTGGTACACGAAGGACAGACTCCAACTCAGAATAGGAAAGGGAGAGCGGTCGAACAGGAAACTGACCTCTAAAGGCATGGGAGACCTGAAGGTATCTGAAGTAGGAATGCGGGGGCAAATTGAATTTAGCTTGAAGAGTGGGAAAAGAAAGGAGCTCGCCATGATCCGTGATGTGCTCCAAGGTTTTAATATGATACTTTGCGCATAACTGGGAGTCCGGAAGGGAGGCGAAATGAGGAAGAGGATTTAACCACAGTGGGGTATGCGGGAAGCAAGTACTAGGGGGAGAGATTCCAATCTAAATCCTGCCTCCCAGGCCCGGAGGGTGGTGCGCATAGATTGGGTAAGACTATGTGGTGATCTGGGGCCCCTAAACACTAGAAAATTGCAGAGCTTCCAAGGATTGTAGAATAGCTGCCTCCAAGAAAATAGAAGTGTTGAAGTGATCTGGCTGCATCCACCAATATACAGTAACCAGTTGAGCAGCAAGAAAATACCGAAAACAGTCTGGCATAGCCAAACGTCCCCTATCCATAGGTCTAGTAAGAGTAGAAAATTTAAATCTGGGAGGCTTGGGACCCAAAAGAAAGGAAGAGAATAAGCGATTCAGCTTTGTACAGAAAGACTTAGGAAGCCACTGAGGGGAATTGCGAAACAAATAAGTAAATTTGGGGGGAATTTTCATCTTTAACAGATTAATTTGACAAATCAAAGAGAGGGCTAAATTGCCTTCAGTTTTAACCGGACCTCAGACAGAACGGGGTGGAGATTCAGTTCTGCATACTCCATAGCCGACCTAGAGACCACCACCCCCAAATAAGTAAATGTATCAACCCACTGCAAGGGAGAATCAGGGAAGGTGGAAGCCAAGGCTCCAGCATCCACCAGAAAGGGCAATGGTGAGTCATATGAATATTAGAGAACAGACTGCGAATGTTAATATCTGTAGATCTACCCGACATAAAACCTGTCTGGTCCGAATCAAGTATCGACGTGATCACCTTGTTCAGCCTAATGGAAAGAAGCTTAGTAAGGATTTTAAAGTCACTATTTCTAGATGCCAAGATGCATTAGACCTAGCGGAGCCCTTTTCGACTATGGAAGTTCTTGGGGCGATCAAGGCCCTGAAAACTGGTAAGTGCCTGGGTCCAGATGGGTTTACTCTGCGTTTTTACAAACCTTTGCTGTCCCACTGGCCCCGCTTTTGGCCCAAGCTTTTAATTCCATCGATGATCTGATCATGCCTTCATCAGCCTTTTTGTCCGCCAACATTTCGGTTCTCCCTAAGCCAGGTAAAGACCCTTCTCTTTGCGGAGGCTACTGCCCAATCTCTCTTCTTAATTTAGACGTTAAGCTTTTCGCTAAACTTCTGGCCCTCCGCCTCTCCCCTTTTCTACCAACTCTGATTCACCATGACCAGGTCGGCTTTGTCCCAGGTTGTGAAGCTAGGGATAATACTTCTAAAACGATCCATCTTATCTCCTATATCAAACAACATAGCGTAAAGGCTTGCCTCCTTTCATTTGATGCTGGGAAGGCGTTCGATCACGTTGACTGGCTTTTCTCTACGTCTTACCTTAGAACAGATTGGTTTGGGTTCACGGTGCCTTGCTCACATTATGTCCCTTTATTCCCGTCCTTCGGCGTCTGTCCTGGTGAATGGTACGGTCTCTTCACCCTTTCCCATTTCAAATGGGACTAGACAAGTTTGTCCCCTTTCGCCTCTTCTTTTTGTTTTAGTTATGGAACATCTCGCAAGAGCCATATGAGCGAATGACTCAATTCTAGGCATCCACATTCCCTCTGCACATCACAAACTGTCTCTATACGCAGATGATCTTTTAGTTTACGTCCAACAACCACTTATTTCACTCCCCAGTCTTTTTCATGAATCCTGCAGATTTGGTCTCTTCAGTAACTTCAAACTTAATATCTCTAAAACGGAGGCCTTGAATATATCTCTGCCTGCTCATGTATTGGCGAACTTGGCGACCAAAGGCTATTATATATTTAGGGATTATGATTCCTGCCGACCTTTCTGCTCTGTATTCCCTTAATTACTTACCCTTGCTTTCTCGTATCCAAAAGGATCTAGCTTCATGGGGCGCTCCGGCTCTACCGTGGTTCGGCCATATCAACACCCTCAAAATGGATACCTTACCTAAGTTACTATACGTTTTCCAGAATGTGCCGATCATTGTCCCTAAGAGTTTCTTCCTTTCCCTACGCTCTCTTTCGATTAGATTTATTTGGCTTCAAGGGTTCTCAAGGCTAAAATACAGGGTACATACTTCCCCGAAAACTGGAGGAGGAGTGGGTTTACCAGACTTTGAGCTATATTATAGAGCTACATTGCTAGCCTGGATGCCTGAATGGTTTCCCAGACCCTTCCGTAAAGCCTCTTGTATGATTGAACATGATTTGTCTCCGGTTGACCTCCGGGCTTTGCCTTGGGGTTATAGCCGGGACCACCGGCGTTTTCACGGCCTATCCCCATTGACCATGGCTGTACTACGATTGTGGTATCAACGGGGCATCGTTGCTCTCTTATCTTCTGATCCTTCTCTCTTATCACCCCTATTTGATAACCCTGCTCTTCCTCAAGGGTTGGGCTCTTCTACCATTGGTCCCTTTTATGCGTGCCTTATGGCCCACGGCTCGAGACTTTATTTGCCCTCAAGCGGGTCTTCCTTCAGGGTGGGCCTAGGGATTGGTTGACCACTTTACATCTATCCTCATTTTGCAAACACCTATACGCTTCCTCCTACACGCATCATCCACTCACTGAGTTTGAGCGGCTGTGCTCCCTCTCTGAATTGCCAAGACATTTCCTAGCTTCCCTATATAATGTGTTACACAATGCTCTTCATTCTGAACTCCCTCCCTACACCAAGGCGTGGGCTTGAGACCTAGGTAGAGATATATCAGCAGAAGACTAGTCCACGTCATTCCACTTCACTCATAAACCGTCTTTCTTGTTATTCACAGGAAAATAACTTTAAGCTCCTTTCTCGATGGTACAGGGACCCCCTCACCTTACACAAAATACTTCCTTCCACACCTAATCTCTGCTGGCGTTGTACTAAAGCTGTTGGTACACAGCTCCATATTTGGTGGGATTGTGACCTAATACAACCTTTCTGGCGACAGGTCTTTGCTGTATATGGTAAGATCTATGGTGAGTCCTTGGCCCCTTCGCCGGAAATTGCCCTCCTTTCTATATTACCCGGTTCGCTGGCTGCGCAGAGGAAAAATTTGCTGCGCTTCTTTCTATCTGCGGCCCGCCAATTGATACCTCTCTTTTGGAAAACGACCACTCCTTCTATTCCGCTGTGGGTCTCTGTGTTTAATGATACCATGTGTATGGAGGAAATGCTGGCATTCACCAATGATACCTATGACAAACATAAGCTGTTGTCAGTTTGGCTCCATTTCGCCTCCTCATTTCTCAGAGATTTATGTTCCCCTGTCATGCCTTAACGGAGTCGAGCCCTGTCCCCCCGATTTCTTCTCCATCCTAGTATGTTCACTGGTGTGGCGCTACGGACTGTATTGAGGTACGGTCGGTGGGGTCCACCTTTTCCTTGCTTATTGTCGTATACGTCTCCCGACCCTCTTTCTTCTTTTCCTTCACCAGCTCTACTATTGATGTCCCCCCCCTTTTTTTCTCTTCTCTCTCTCCCTTCTCCTTCCTTTTTTTTCTTTTTTTTTTTCTCTTCTGTTTGGGTATATATTCTTGGTTGTACAGCGTTATTTCATTTGCTGCATACATCTTGTCTGGGGATTCCTCCCCCGCTTCTATGTTTTTGCCTATCTCCGTGATTCATTTATGTATGTTATTGATCCCCACATCCTGATGTTATTTGGACTCCTTTTCCCTCATCCTCATAGATCATAGTCATATCTGTATTGCTTTTTTCTTTTTTTTTGTATACCCATTTCCTTATCTCTGTTCTCGTTATTTACTTGCTATATACTGTTTATTTTGACACAAAATTTAATAAAGACAAATTTGCCTTTTTAAAGTCACTATTAAGAAGCGCAATGGGCCTATAGGAAGCGCAAAGTTTGGGGTCCTTACCTGATATGTGAATCAACACAATATAAGCATCAGACATAGTGAGGGGCAAGGAGCCAACGTGTAGGCAATTCTTATATGAGGACATCAGAATAGGGGCTAAAAACTCCATGTAGGTCTTGTAAAAAACCATCGGGATACCATCGGGTCCCCAAGCTTTACCATTAGGGAAGGAGCCTACTTCCTCGGAAACCTCCTCCACAGTAATATTCGAGACCAACAAAGCAAACTCAGAGTCGGAGAAACAACCAAGGGTCAACGGGTCCAACACGGCGGCCAAGCCCAAAAGGTTAGGATCTGACTTGGTCGAGGAGGAATAGAGTGAGGTATAAGAAAATTCAAATTTGTGCAATGTATCCTCCTGGGAAGACACCACCCCCCCACCCGCAGTACAAAGTTTTGGAATTACAGTGAGAGGCCTATCATGCTACGATATCATCGCCAATAACCTACTATTTTTATCCCCAAAATCAAAAATTCCTTTCTGCGGGGCTGGACATCCAACCTAGTAATTTTGGACAAGGGAATCGTAATTATCTGCAGTGGGGGTAGATGAGTAATTGGTGGAGGCTTCTGTCACCTTATCGTGTAACTGAGACATAAGGACAGAGTTTTCCGACTTGATAGCAGGAACAACAGAAATATATAATTCCCTACTATGTGCCTTAAAGGCATCCCAAACCATGGCAGGAGAAGCTGACCCAGCATTATGCTCCCAGTAATCACCTAGTCCCGGAGGGATGCATTCCGCAGAGACAGCATGATGGATCCACTTGGGATGCAGTCTCCAAAGAGAACCATTACACGATTACCTAGACCGGAATAATAATCTAAAGGGGCTATGGTCCGATAAACCTTCTGGGAGGTAGCTAGCCTCTTGTACATCACCAAGAAGGGAAGGATTAGCAAACGCTAAATCGACATGTTGGCGACCTGTGCCCAGATGGCCAGATCGGAGTTAAAGGACGCTGGGGGAACTGGTCTATCAAAGGACTGTGAGAGATTTGCACTGAAACCCCCCATAAATAACATTTTTGCAGGGCAGTGCGGGGCCAGCTTCTCCTGCAAAAGGTAAAGAGGGGCCATTTGACTGGGTGATGGTAGATACGTATTAATTTTGGTTCCAGAATGACACAACCAACATACCGTCCATTAGGATCTATATTAACATCTTCAACCACACACAGGATTGATTTGCTTAGGATAGTGACCCCACGAGAGTAGTAGGAGTAGGTGGCGTGGAACTCCCTCTGTACCCACGGCCTCTTCAGAGCTAGGATTTTGCTGCCCATAAGATGAGTCTCTTGTAGCAGGACTATGTGAGGATTATGTAATTTAAGATCTTGAAATATGAGTGAGCATTTGTACTTGGAATTTAGCCCCCTAACATTCCAGGAGAGAATGGAAAAACAATCTTTAGGGACAGGTGCAATGATGACAGAAACACCTTGGCCACAGCTGCCGAAAAATCGAAATGGAGCATAAGGGTTCCCACGAGCAGCAAAATCTGATCAGGCCATTGCATAGAAAGGTCCAGATAAACAGAAAAGCAGTTAAATACATTCAATACAAATATTCCCCCAAACCACAAACAAACAAAAATAAAACCCTGCCCGTGCACCATAAAAAGAAAAAACAACAAAAACAGAAGCCAACCGGTGCAGGGCCTGTAGAGCTTTTACCTTCCTCAAGAGGGCCAGAAGTTCTCTAGAATCAGTTTGGACCATGTCCTCCATTTGAGGTATATGGGATTCCACCTCAGACAGCCAAGTTAGGGCTTCCTTGCAGGAGGTGATCGCAGCCAGGAGTCCGCTGGAGACGGACCGGGATCCCCCATGCCCTCCCGGGGTGGCTGAGTGCCAGCCGACACTGCTGTGAGGGCCAGCCTCGTGTCCAAGGTGGTTGGGGGAACCACCGAGGGCCGGCCCAACCTATGCTTGCTGGGGGACGTGGAGGAGGAGAATGGGGTGCCCAGCCGACTCACAACTACCAAGAGGAGGTCCGGGAGCAAAATATCAGGGAAGCCGCTGTCACAGGATCAATAGCAGGATGAATGAGGAGCGGAGCTCAGCCACCACACGTCCGGCTCTCTTCACATGCGGCCATGCCACAATCAATATTTATTTTAATATTAAGTTTGGTAAACTTTGTGTGGAAGCTCAGAATGTCTGGCTTATTTTGAAACACTAGAATGAATATTTATTCTATACCTACCTGGCACAAATTGCTGACAGTGGTGTATTGGTTTATCTTATTTGCAGTGTGTAGAAATGCACACCTGGGCAAACCAGTATACACCCACCCTTAATAATTAGAATAGATTGAGAAATGTTATTGGCTGGAATGTGGTCAAATTTTAGAGTACTGATATATTGTCAAAAGCATTATCCATTACGTTATGATATATTCACACTGCTGTTTCCTTTGTTTAACAGGTATCATTCTTCACATCACTGTGGAACCACCCCTTCTTTACAATTAGCTGCATAACCTTAATAGGACTCTTTTTTGCTGGGATCCACAAGAGAGTTGTGGCACCGTCGATGTATCCTTTTAGTATTCTGTTTGTTGCTGCCACAAAAATACTTTGCTTTGCAAACTGCTATTGCAAATTATGAAAAGTAAAGGACATTCACTAGCATTATTAAAGGATAAGTAAACTTAAGAACAAAAATGTATATACTGAACTGTACAACTCAATTGAAAAACAAACTGTAACCTTTTAGGAGGGAAGTAAACATTAAAAACTAAAATAATGCGGTTGCATAAGTGTGCACACCCTCTTATAACTGGGGATGCATGTGTTCAGAATTAAGCAATCACATTCAAAATCATGTTAAATAGGAGTCAGTACACACCTGCCATCATTTAAAGTGCCTCTGATTAACCCCAAGTAAAGTTCAGCTGTTCTAGTAGGTCTTTCCTGACATTTTCTTAGTTGCATCCTACAGCAAAATCCATGGTCCAAAGAGAGCTTCCAAAGCATTAGAGGGATCTCATTGTTAAAAGGTACAAAGTACAAAAGAATTTCCAAGGCATTAGATATACCATGAAACACAGTGAAGACAGTCTACATCAAGTGGAGAAAATATGGCACAACAGAACTGGAAGTCCCTCCAAAATTGATGAAAAGATGAGAAGAAAACTGGTTTGGGAGGCTGTCCAGAGGCCTACAGCAACATTAAAGAAGCTGCAGGAATATTTGCCATGTACTGGCTGTGTGGTACATGAGACAACAATCTCCCGTATTGTTCATATGTCTGAGCTATGGGGTAGAGTGGTAAGACAGAAGCCTTTTCTTACAAAGAAACACATCCAAGCTCGGATAAATTTTGCAAGAACACATCTGAAGTCTCCCAAAAGCATGCGGGAAAATGTATTATGGTCTGATGAAACCAAGGTTGAACGTTTTGGCCATAATTTCTAAAGATATGTTTGGCGCAAAAACAACACTGCACATCACCAAAAGAACACCATACCCACAGTGAAGCATGGTGGTGAAATCTGTGGAGTGATCTGAAGAAAGGAGATGCCCTCACAATCTGACAGATTTGGAGTGTTTTTTCAAGATAGAGCGGGCAAATTTTGCCAATCAACATGCTGATAGACTCATACCCAAAAAGACTGAGTGCTGTAATAAAATCAAAAGGTGCTTCAACAAAGTATTAGTTTAAGAGTGTGCACACTTATGCAACCATATTATTATTTTAGTTTTTTATTTTTACTTCCCTCCACCTAAAAGATTTCAATTTGTTGTTCAACTGAGTTGTACAGTTTATAGGTCACATTAAAGGTGGAAAAAGTTCCGAAATTATTTATCTTTGTCTCATTTCTTTACATCACAGAAACGTGACATTTTAACAGGGGTGTGTATCTCCACTGTAGCTACCCAAGGACAGGAGGTGTGTTTATAAGTTAAAATAAGGGAAAGATGCCTGAAAAATATGCCAGCTCATTTAAGAACTGGCAAGTTGCAATATATATTTTTTTTTTTTTGGGGGGGAGTAAGGTTAGATACTTTAAATTACAGTAACAAAGGCATGTGTATAGTAATCATTTTGTGAAACCGCAGCAAAATATGGGTAACTAATGATTTGACTTGATTTATATTTTTCTTTTTAAAAACCATAAGTAAGAATGTGCGTCAATGTTCAAAGTGCTCCCAGTGTTGTGCAAAGCATTTTAGGATAATTTCTACTACATGGAATAAAATAAGCAGCCGTGTCGAGTACAGGTGGCCACACCTTGAACCCCCAAGACAATCAGCTGCAGGATGAAGCAGCAAATACAGTAGCAGCCATATTGTGTATTCAGTATCCAGCTTATAGAAATTCACACATTCATCAAATTATTTTGTGGTTCATACTTCAGTTGTAAAGTTTCTGATAAATTGGTATGCTGCTATTTGTTTGCCTGTTGCAGAATGGCTCCCATTTTGGTTTAGCATGGCAACCAGGTTGCATCCTTCTCATTATATGTAAGGATGGCCTCTCCTCTCCTAATAGGTCATTAAAATATTGATCTGTGTAGGGTTGAGACACTGCCACGTTTTTCTTTCAAGCAATCTATTACCGACCTATGCTAGATGCTTATTAAGCCCCGTACACATGGTCTTTTTTTGTTTATAGCGCAAAAAATAAACACACAAGCAATCAAATACCACTGAAAGAAAGCTCTATTTGTGGGGAAAAAAGGATGCAAGATGAATTTAGGTGCAGTGTTGCATGACTGCACAATTGTCAGTTAAAGTAACGCAGCGCTGTATCACAATAAATTGCCTGGTCAGGAAGGGGTGGGAGGGGGTGAATCCTCTGGAGGGCAAGTGGTTAAAGACAGCAAGTTTGTACATTTAAAGTCGCAGTATTAAACCTCCTCTCTATACTCCTAATCGCCTCATTGTCTCAGAATCAAGGGCCACATGAAATGTTCTGATTTCATTATGTTGTTCTTTTACCCAGAAATTTGCTGCTGTGGAAAGCCATGTAAATGGATTTTTTTTCTTTTCCATGAGAAAAGCTGGGGTTGTGTCCACTGACCATTGTATATGGCCATTATTTAATGATATATAGACAAAATAAATCTCAACAGCCTTCTAAATTTCTCCATTTTAAGATTTATGTAAGACACAGTGTAATCTGTGAGAGTTCCCAGGATGCCATATTGATGTTTTGTTTTGTTTTTATTTCAATTTTATTCTTAACCCATTGGCTCAGAATAGCAGCAAGATGTCGAACTGTGCTAGCAGAGTATAACATGTCATGTGACGATGTGAGTATTACATACTCTGCATATGATTTTAGTTAGTGGTATTTTTTTTGTCTCTAGAAGAAATTGTTGTGCGTATAAAACACAAACATCTAAAAGGCATGTTTAACAGTCATTAGAATACAAAGGGGGAAATTTATCAAAACTGGAGCAGCCTGAATCTGATGTACTGTGCATGGAAGCCAATCAGCTTCTATCTTTCACTTGTTCAGTTATGCTTTGAAAATGAAGGCTAGAAGGGCTCAGATCCTTCAGCTGTTCTCCGCTATATGTTGCTTACAAGTGGGTTATAGGGGAACCAATCTTTGTTACTATAATAATGTGGAAGAGGTGAAAGCACTACAGAAATTTATGGAAACCAAAGTGGAAATATTCCTTTTTAATTACGTTAAAATTTACTAAGGTACACTGTTAATCTAGTGTTTTACTTCTTTAACTCATTTGATACTTGAATTCATATTTTATTTTTGTTTTATCTTTGCAGACGGGGAAATTGATTCTTAAACCAAGACCACATGTCCAGTGACATTTTTCTTGCAATATCTAAAGTTAGTAGTGGATTTATGGACAATATTTTCAGTTTTTCGTTAATCGGGTCTTGTGTAAGACAAGTTACTACCAAGAAAGACCGTTAAGACATGGAAACAAACTCTTGGAGTATTTACTACAAAGATGTTGAATGTTTTTTTACTTAAAGACTGTATTTACAGTTCATCATTTCACGTAATCATTTCACTTTTTTTTTTGTTTTTTTTTTACCAGAAAAAAAGGATTATTTCATATACAGTATTTGTACAAAGTAGCTTTTTCAGAAAACTTTTTAAAGTAAACTTTAACCAAACACAGCATACGGCACAAAGTACTGAAAATAAATAAGTTAAATGAAGCCTATGCTATTTTATTTTCTCTGGCTATTTTGCAGCAGGGAAAAATGATAGCATGCTACTGGATGAATGACTAGGAACTATAGTGCATTTAAGTGTCTGCAGTTTGCCTTTCCCTTTTCTGTTTGTTGATGCCTGCGTTTTAGCCTGAATCAGATCTGCAGTTATAATTTAAATATACTTCATGCCAGAAGCATTGCCATGGTGTACAACGGCACTGCTCAAATATATTCTTCAGTGTGAAAGGAATAGGTTTTCAATGATATAGCATATAGTAGGCTTTCTGTGGCTGTTCTCTTACCAGGTCACTGTTAGCTAATCTGCTTCAGAAAGGTTTACGTTTACCCTTGGCAATTATGTCCATTGTGCATTTGTTAATATTTCAAAGGAACCTTCATGCTAAATAAGCTAAATGCATTGCAGGTGCTAAAAAACAAAAGGTGTTCAAAGTCTTAGAATTTGTTTTCTTTCTAAAGCAGCCCCAGCCTGACTAGAAAGGCCTTTCACCTGCCAGCAGCAGAGAAGGACCCCTGTTTTCTGTGTGGAAGCAACAATCTTATTGTAGAGGTCTGACATGAATGCTATTAAAGCGGTTGTAAGGGCTCGATGTCTTTTACCTTCATGCATTCTATGCTTGAAGTTAAAGAAAACCTTCTGTGTGCAGCAGTGCCCCCAGCCCCATCAATACTTACCCGAGATCGAGCGATATGCACAACAGCCTGTGCTGTCACTGGTCCCTGCCTCCTCAAGCCACTGCTCCATGTGTGAATGGACACACAGAGCAGTGGGTGCCCCCATAGCAAGCTGCTTGCTGTGGAGTCCTCAACAGAAAGGAGGAGCCAGGAAAGCCTGCGGGGGACCCGAGAAGAGGAGGATCCAGGCTTCTCTGTGCAAAACCACTGCACACAGCAGGAAGGTATAGACATGTTTGTTATTTTACAAAAAAAATGAACCTGTAGAATCACTTTAAGTCAGAACAGGAACTTTTCATTTGGTAGAGAGTAGGACCTTTGCTGACTGCGTAGCAATAAGTTTGACTCAGTAGGGGGGCATGTTGGGAATATTCAGAGAGAACAGTGCTTTTACACAGAGAGAAAACATCATGATATGCATCTGCTGGCAGGAGACAAGCTGTTCTATTTGGTTGCAGCTGGTTTAGCAATAAAGCCAACTGTAAAGTAAAGTTAGCCATAGATGGATCAAAATTTGGCTGGTTTAGCAGGGACCAGACAAATTTCAATGAATCCATGGCAGGTCTCACGTGATAGAAATCGATCAATAGGAATCATCCAATGGGAATTTTTGGAAATTTTCGATCAGCGGCTGCAGCACTGACCAGTGTATTCTGAAAGCGGAGGAATCCCCTCTGCCACAATACAAAAGCACAGCAGAGAGGTTTCCTGCATCTACCTCTCCATCTGATCAGTACGTTGGCTGAAAATAAACACGACCCATCTATAGGTAGCCTAAGACACTGAACAAAATTTATTTTGATGTACCTGGAATTTATTTAGCAGATTTAAACTAAATGTGCCATTGAGCTTTAAGATTTTGCAGTTGGCATACCAAGCTATGTGTCAGTGGTATAGCAGTAAATTGGAGAGGATTTGTGGCAACTTCACAAGGAAAACGGGTGTCAGCTAAATAATTATATACTTTTGGCAGTAAAACATAGCAGTTCTTGAAAACAACAACTTTGTTGTATAGTTAGTTAACCGAAATCTGTTCTTTAAAGAGAACATTTTGCATTTTTCTTACCATGCTATTAGTCCGTTTTACTCCAGTTTTTTTAATTAAACTGTATGTAGACAAAAACAACTATAAGCACCCTGAAGATCAGTAATACTTACCAGCCTGGTGGGTGGTTGCTCAAATTTTTGCTTTCTTGCAGAGGTATGGTGCTTGACAAATCTACTTAACAGGTTCTACGTTACTGCTGTGTCCTGTAGTGAGTTTAGAATCCCGAGTTTAGAATCCCATTGTACAGCAGAGAGAAGCGTTGGCTATCAGCAGCAGCTGTAGCTTTAGAGATTTGGAGTACCCATCCACCAGACTGATATTTATTACTAATCATCTTGTGTAGGGTGCTTGTAGTAATTTACAAGGTTAGACTATTAACCTTTGACATAACTTATTCATATCTGTACATAACTGTGTGTGTGTTTACATTATTCTTCAGTCTGTTGCAATGTGACTGTTTTCATTCTTCCTGTTACAGGGATACTGTCAATTTTGTCTAGGCTTCATACAGTACAAATCACCTGCTTACAGTGTGTCTACACAGTCAGAAATGTTTGTAGTTCACTTTGTTGTAATATAGTTCTTGTTCTGTTTGATCATTTTATTGTTACATAAATTTTACTTTTAATAGACCTTTTAAATACAAATAAAAGTACATTTCTGCTCAGTACATTTCATATTTTTATGGATTGGTTATGTATTTGTCCTTGCCTAGATTTAATGCTGACAATTTTAATAGAGTTGTCAGATTCTTGACTCTAAATAAACAGTTTATTATTATTATTATTATTATACAGTACTTATAAAGCACCAACAGTTTGCTCAGCACTGTACATTACAAAGGGAGACAGAACATGCGACAGTACAATAACAATACAATGTGATACACGAGTTTATAATTATATTCACAAAATTTCAGGGGACATAATTAGTGTGGGGTTTTTTGCTCTTTAAAATTACATAATACTTGAGTAAAATGTGTGATAAATGGTTTTCAAAGCCAAAAATGAAATTTGAAAAAACTTGATTTTTGTACTTATTAGATGATAATGTAATAGTATCTTGAAAACATAAATCTGAACATTTTGTATTCTTTCTCAGTGGAACCACTGAACTGTCCTTGTCAGGAGTGTCTTGTGCTCCTGCTCCAACACAGCCGCTGGTCTCATTCCAGCATCCTGGTTTTGGCCATGATATATTCTCCCTGTCTGTCCACCTGTAAGATGATTGATGTGGCCAGTCTCTGGGTGGAGACCAAACCTGATTTAAGCCAGCCAAGTCTGCAGTCTCATGCTTGTGATAGCGTGTGTAATACATGCTCAAACTCCCTGTCTGTCCTGCTCTGCTGTTTTGGATTCCCCTGTTTAAGACCTCAGATCAGATATCGACTATACTCTGAACTCCGCCTGCCATTGGCTACGGATTTGACCCTGACTACTCTGAACCTTGGCTGCCTTGTATTTCAACTGTCATTGAACTATTAAGCCTGTCTACCAACTGCAAGTACCTGTTTCCTGTGCACAGTTCGTGCCTGCCCCAGCGTGGTGACCAGGCACTATAGCATTGTGTATATGACCTGGGGCACCTGAGTACCAGTAGGCCTGCTTGCCTTATGGGAAGGGGGCTGTTATGGGTGAGGAGCACAAAAGCCAGCTATAGTGCCTGACCACCTGCGGTAGGGGTAAGCGTGACCTCATAAGCTTTTATCAAGAAAAATTTTCTGTGAAGATGGAGTCTACACAGGCTTGTTTATTTGGTGAGGAGATTTGCAAACTGACATGTTAAGTCCAGGAACTGTGTGTGTAAATTCAGTAACACCGGAACCAGTGCCCAAGGTTAATCTACCTGATTAAAAAAATATATAAAGAAATGCGCTAAATACCAAATCACATGAAAATGCAGATAAATACATAAAATAAAAAATATATTTATAAATGTCCGTAATTCATATATAAGTCCAAATACCAAAATAAGTAATTAAAAAATCTGTTAAACAAGAAAAAACACTGTGTAGCAAAATCCACCACCAAATGAAATGGGTAAACTCACCAAAGCTATTTGCTTATCAAATTATAAATCAGCAAAAATAGCAATTGCTCTGGGAGCGATGATCTGTTGGAGTATCCAGGAGCAACAGACTGCAATCAGCCAAATCAGCACACATGGAACAGCCTTAACTGCAAGTGGACATCATGCCTTCATAACTTTGGGAATGCTCGGGGAATCAAAGAAGAGTATCATGGTGCAGTATATTAAAACAAGGATAATTTTTATTGTATCCTTAAATATGCACTCATGCCGCCGCTTGAAGACGTCGGATGATGAAACGCGTAGGGCGGGGCTTAGTGGATGGGACGTCAGGACGCTCCTCGAGACTGTCGGCTGTAATCGCGGTGAGCGAGGCTCGTCCCTGCTTTAGCTTTTTGAGACTGATATTGCTGGTGTCGGTTGGACACCTTTCTTGTGAGTGCATATTTAAGGCTACAATAAAAATTATCCTTGTTTTAATATACTGCACCATGATACTCTTCTTTGATTCCCCAAGCATTTCCAAAGTTATGAAGGCATGATGACCACTTGCAGTTAAGGCTGTTCCTTGTGTGCTGATTTGGCTGATTGCAGTCTATTTTTCCTGGATACTCCAACAGATCATCGCTCCCAGAGCAATTGCTATTTTTGCTGATTTATAATTTGATCAGCAAATAGCTCTGGTGAGTTTACCCATTTCATTTGGTGGTGGATTTTGCCAGACGGTGTTTTTTTCTTGTTTAAGAGATTTTTTAAATCACTTATTTTGGTGTTTGGACTTCTATATGAATTATGGACATTTATAAATATATTTTTTATTTTATTTATGTATTTATCTGCATTTTCATGCGATTTGGTATTTAGCGCATTCCTTTATATATTTTTTGTCACTTTCCTTTTCTTTGGTTAGGTTTGGAGCTTTATATATAATGTATTGGCGCTGTTTCTATATATTGTACACTAATCTACCTGATTGTTTTTCTGGTGACCCACATATGTTTTCCAGCTTTAAAAACAGTTGTATACTATACTGTACTGTACGCCAAACTCTTTTGGTTCTGAAGCACATCAGGCTGATTTGATTATTACATTGTTGCAGGGGGACCCCCAGTCTTGGGCTTTTAGTCTCCCTGCAGATGACCCGATGGTCAATCAAAGCATTTTTCAAGGCAATGGGTTTACTCTATGATGATCCTGACCGTGCCCTTTCAGCAGAAACTAACCTTAGGTCAATACGTCAGGGTGAACGCACTGCTGAGCAACACTGTTTTGATTTCCACCTCTGGTCACCTGAATCTGAGTGGAATGACCCAGCTCTAAGAAGCCAATTCAGGTTAGGCTTATCAGACTCCATCATAGACTCCTTAGTACACTACCCTGAACCAAAGACATTGGATGAAACCATGCAAGTAGCCATCCATATAGCCAGGTGTTTACAGGAAAGGCATACAGAGAGGTTTATTCCTCTTCCGCCTAGTACGCTGCCCACTTCTTCTCCATCAGACCTTCCTGGGTCCTCTAAACCTCTCCAAGAGGAGCCCATTGAAATTGGCGGTTCTCGCTTATGCTCTAGGGAAAACACAAGAAGAAGATCCCAGGGACTCTGCTTATACTGTGGGGACCATGGCCACTTTGTGACCAGCTGCGCCAATAAGCTGGGAAATGCCAAGAGTCTAGTGTGGGTGGAATCTGTTCTCTAGACTATACGATGACATGTTCCCACACACCCCACCAAGACAAACTATTTGTTCCTGCGCAACTTGGTTCTAGCAAGTTCATTGTTGGTGACCTAGCGCACAGTCTGCTTGATAACATCTCCTGCTTATCCCCTTATGTTAGGTTATCCTTGGCTTAAACTTCATAACCCGCACATAGATTGGGCTACAGGGGAGATAAGGTCCTGGTCCCATACCTGCCACTATAACTGCATTAAGTGTGACTCTACATAACCATTTGCCTTTATACAATTCTGTTGTAGAAGATACAAGTTTATCGAATCCTCTAAAGAGTACCTGTCCAGTCCATTGTCACAGTTTGAATCTTTTCCTCCTAGAGGCCAAACTTACCCTCTGTCTTGCAGCTTTGAGTCCTGTTTAGAAATTTCTTCTAAGTTTCACAATATCTTTCCTCCAGCATAACTAATGAGTGCCATTTCCCCTGACCATTTCGACTTTATTTTTAGAGTTAGTTTGTTCCCCTCAACCTTAGCATCATGTGCTTCTGAAAGAACTCTAAGCCTAAGATGGCTAGGCACCAAGGGATTACTAAAACTTTTTTTTTCTCGTGGGCTTTAGTGGCCCTTCCTCCATAAAGGACTCCTGTTCCTATGTAAAAGCTTGCCAAACCTGTACTTGCTCTAAGTCACCAAAGTAAAGCCTTCTGCCTTACCCCTACCTTTGCCTGTCCCTAGACGCCCTTGGACGCACATCCAAGCTAACTTGTCCTCCGGTTCTGCTGCCTCTACACTTGCCAACTTGTTTCTGTCTGCCATTACACTAGCTATTCCAGTCCAATCTATTCCACTTGAGCCTCCTGCTTTTTCAAATTTTGGGACTTTCAGTATCCTGGCCTCACCCTACTGCCACTACATCTGCTCAAACCTGTCTAAGAAGTTCCATCCATCCTTTGGATAGACTGCCCCATTTGGCCAGATGGGGCTCCCAACTTTTTCTTCAAGCCACTCTGCATCTAGCCTGTGTTCCAGCTATCCAGCTTGACTCCTGTGACATATCACCTGCTATTCAGCCTGACGTTACTGGTTCTCTATCTGCTGTCCAGTTTGGCTCCATAGACTCCCTGCCTGCTAACCAACCTGACCTTGCTGATCCCCTGACCATTACCCAACCTGAAGGTCTGGTACCTGATGTTCACCATGCCTTTTAAGGGTCTGTGAGCCCCTTCTAAGAGGGGGAGCAATGTCAGGAACACTAGTGCTCCTGCTCCATCACAACTACTGGTCTCATTCCAGCATCATGGCTTTGGCTGTGATGTTTCTTCCTGTCTGTCCACCTGTGAGGTGATTGATGTGGCCAGATTCTGTGTTGAGACCAAACCTGATTTTAAGCCAGCCAAGCATGCAGTCTCCTGCTTGTGATAGCATGTGTAATTTTATGCTCAACCTCCCTGTCTGTTTGTCCTGCTCTGCTGTTTGGATTCACGTTTATGACCTTTGATCAGATATTGACTATTCTCTGAACTCTGCCTGCCATTGACTAAGGATTTGACCCTGACTACTCTGAACTTTACCTGCTTGTACCAGGACTGTTATTGAACTACTCTGCCTGTCTGCAAACCACAAGTACCTGTTTGCTCTGCTCAATTTGCGCCTGCTTCTACGTGGTGGCCAAACACTATAGCATTGTGTATAGGGCCTGGGGGCAACTGAGTACCAGAAGGGCCTGCTTGACGTATAGGGAAAGGGGCTGCTATAGGTGAAGAACACAGAAGCCAGCTATAGTGCCTGATCACCTGAGTTAGGGGTAAGCGTGATAGTCCTCCATATTATGACACATGAAGATGCTTCTGGTTAGTTGAGCTTTGAAAACTTGTCATGTTTTTGTGACAGTCACTACCTTCTTAACTAAAAACAAATTATTGTTGGTTGTTATTGATTAGACAGGTTATGTTGCTATATCAAAAGCCTATTTCTGTTCACTTTAAATATCCAGTTGTGCATGGATGTTTTTCACGCATTTGTATAATTGAAGTGAATAATCACACAATTGTATTTTTTTTTTTTTATTTTGATGTCACAAAAAAGATACTGATTCTAGCATAATCACAGTATCGCACAGCGACATTTTCCAATATGAACAAGTAAGGCTCCATGCACACTAGCATTTTTTAATTTTTTTTTTTTTTCTTAACCACTTGAGCTCCTGAGGATTTACCCCCCTTAATGACCAGGCCTTTTTTTGCTGTTTAGCGCTGCACTAATTCAAATGATAATTGCGCGGTCATGCAATGCTGTACCCAAGCGAAATTTACGTCCTTTTTTTCCACACAAATAGAGCTTTCTTTTGGTGGTATTTTATCACCTGTGCGCTTTTTTTTTTTTTTTTTTGCGCTATAAACAAAAAAAACACGAACATTTTGAAAAAAAAACAATATAAAAAATATATCGTAAACTCAAAGTTAGTCATAAATTTAAGCCAAAATGTATTCTGCTACATGTTTTTGGTAAAAAAAATCCTGTGCATTAGCGGGCAAACTGGCGCTATATGGGAGGGGCGCTAACACTATCGGAAGTCACCAGTGACACTAATACAGTGATCAGTAAAAATCTGTTTACTGTAATCAATGACACTGGTGACAGGGCAGTGAAGGGGTTAACTGGGGGGGGGCGATCAAGGGGTTAGATGGGATTACTGGTGTATTAGCGGGAAATCTGGCGCTCTCTGGGAGGGGCGCTAACACTATCGGAAGTCACCAGCGACACTGATACAGTGATCAGTAAAAATCGGTTCACTGATCAGTGACACTGGTGACAGGGCAGTGAAGGGGTTAACGGGGGGGAGGGATTAAGGGGTTAAACGGGATTACTGGTGTACTGGCAGGCAAACTGGCGCTATCTGGGAGGGGCACTAACACTATCGGAAGTCGCCAGCGACACTGATACAGTGATCAGTAAAAATCGATTCACTGATTGGTGACAGGGCAGTGAAGGGGTTAACTGGGGGGGGGGGGTGATCAGGGGGTTAAATGTGTCCTAGGTGTGTTCTAACTGTGGGTATGTACTGTTTTACTCACTGTTTGGATGTCTTCTTCTCTGTCTGGAACGGAATGTGTCCAGGCAGAGAAGAATGACATCATATCCTGTCCTGTGTAAATGTCAGGACAGGATAGGACAGGGACCGATCATCTGATTTCAGCCAGACATCACTGGCTGAAATCGAATGATTGATCCCTCCGGGATCAAATGGTGTCACCCGCGGGTCGGCGGGAGCGCGCGTGCGCCCCCTGCCGGCGAAAACGTCGAGAGAGCGGAACCCCTTTTAAAACGTGGTTTTGCGCCCCAGTGCTGCCCTGCACACGTATATATACAGTGGCAGGGCGGCAAGTGGTTAAAGCTCAAAATGCCAGATCAAAAATGCTGATAATAGTGTTTTTTAGTAGCTTTGATAAGTATTTAGGAGCATTAGTGTTTTTTATTAGCATTTTGCAGTATATGTAGAGGAAAAAAATTTAAAAAGCTAGAAAAAAGTTGTTAGGGTAGTTTTAAGGAGCATGGAAGAACACTCCAAAAAAACTCTACAAAAACATTTTTTTTTCTACTCCTAGACGCTGAAGCTCAAAACATGTTCATAGCCTAAAGTAGTGTGCATCGTCACAAAGGATAACACTATTTAGCTTCAACAGCAGGAGCAAAAATATGTTGATAATCGCTTCTAGGAGCTTAAAAAAATTCTTGTGTGCATGGAGCCTAAAATAGTCAGAATTACGACAGACTTGGCATAGGCAAAGAGATCAACAATATAGTTTATGAGAAGTAAAATAAAGATAAATGTGTTTGTTTTATCTGATTTCATTACAAACTTTGAAAGAAAAGCTGGCCATAGATGGATCAAAATTTGGCTGGTTCAGCAGGGACTAGCAGAATTTGGATCTATCTGGAGCCATCAGGGAGAGGTGGAGGCTGACTATGGCGTGGAGCGAGAGCCTGATGTGAGGGCTCTCGGCTCTCAATACCTCCGTGTGCCCTGCCCTTAGAGTGAGACTTACCGGTGGGAGCGGTGGTCCCGGTGGAGAAGTGTGGGCCCTGTGGAGTGGTGGAGGGGATCCTCGGTCTGGCCAGCGGTGAAGAGAGAAGGGACTGGGGATCTCCCAGAGAGGCGGCTGCTGCTGCTGGACTACCGCGCTCCTGGTCTGGTGCCGTGCATGCCTTGGAACATGGAGAACGGAGGGGCGGTCATGTGTCCCGCCGCAAGGAATCATTGGGAGGTGGGGAAGCCGGCCAGCGTTCTCTGAGGGAAGAAGATGCCAGATCCCCCCCTTGCACATGAGACTGTGGCTGCCAGAACTCCATGGAAGTTTGGAGAACCCCCCTTCTCCCTGAAAACTGCCCAAATAAAAAGGGCCTACTGGAACCCCCAACCGAGGAAAATCGGCTCTGCTCACCCAGGAGAAAGTGAACGGTGAGTGAGAGCTGCAGAATGTTATGATGGAAGAAATGTGGGGGAATGGAATTGAAATGTGAAACTAAGGGGGGGTTTCACCCAGCGGGTCTAAAGGAGGAGAGAGGAAGGAGAAGGAAATAAAAGAAGAGTGGAAAGAGCATAAGGAGAGAGAGAGAAGGAAGAGAAAAGAAAAATAATAAAATAAAGCCTTTGAAAAAGTGGATCCTGGTGGGAGAGAGCAGGAGAGAGAAATCCCCCTGGAAGAGAGAAAATAGAGCATAATTTGGATACTTCGCTCAAAAGGAAAAGGGAAGAAAATAATAAATCCCCAAAATCTGGGAAAATTTGAAAATATTACAGACAATATGAAAAACAAAGTACCTAAAGGAGGTGGGACTAAGCCTTCCCAAACAGGATCAATTAATTATATACCCTCACAGGAGAAACAGACCCCAGAAAGACAACAAGAAATATCAAGGAGCAATATGGAAAACAGTGTTGGAGAAAACTCCAGACTATCCCTAGGAATAACCAATAGTAGTCAACAAGTTGAAGAAGAAGTGGGGATGGAAAATGTGGAAGAACAAGATAAGATGACACGCCAAATAGAAATAGCAGAAATGTTCAAAAGACTGGAGAAATCCATAAAACAAGAAATGGTTAAAATACACAAAGATCTGGGGGCAAATATTGTCCAGAGTGGAGGAGATGGAAGAAAAGGTGGACAAACATGCTCAAATTATCCAGAAGTTAGAAAAAAGGATGATAGACATAAGAAATGAACAAATAAATCTGCTATATAAAATAGATCAGGAGAACAGGGATAGGAGAAGTAACCTAAGGATACGAGGTCTACCAGAGATCTCTCAAAAAGAAGATCTGATGGGAATAGTAAGGAAAATGCTGAACACTATAATGGACAGATCTATATTAGAGACTCTCAAAATGGACAGAGTATATAGAATAGGAAGACCTTAACAAGAAGGTAGAAAAGAAAATATGAGAGATGTAATTGCGCAATTTCATAATTATCGAGATAAAGAAGAAATCTGGAAGAAGATAAAAGGAAGAACTGTGATAAAATATGGAGAAATAAATATACAGATCTTTGCTGACTTAGCAGCAGAAACATTGACAAGAAGGAGATCTCTGAAACCATTGTTAAGAACAGATGAGAAAACAAAATATTCGATACAGCTGGGGATTCCCGGCATGTTTAAATGGATGGAAAAACGGTCCTTCAGCAAGATTGAGACACCCGGAAGACTTAAGTGACTTTTGTGAGAGACTTGATTTACAAAAAGTAGATATTCCTGCGTGGGAAGTAGAAGGGGAGATATGGGCTAAAGGAAAAGATGGGTGGCAGGTGGTGTCAAGAAGGAATAGGGAACAGAGAGATGGTAAATAGGACCTAATTCTGCCTCCCTTTTAGGATTTTGGTGTTCCTCTTTTTTTCTCCCCTTCTCTTCTGCTTTTTTGAGTTAGGCGGGACATGGAGGTTTAGGTAGAATACTAGAGGGATGTACATGGTCAGAGCTTCACTCTAAAGTTGAATCAAAGGTGGGGTTAGGACCACAAATGATTTATAGGCAAGAAAGTAGCCTAAAAGGGGACAGGGGGGAAGAGGTGAGGGCGGGATGGGTGAGTGGGGGGTTGGGACATAGGCTCACTAAAGGCCTAAATGGGGGGGGGGGTGGGGGGGAGATAGGATGGGGAGGGGATGTGGGCGGCCTGATATTATGCAGGATAATAAGGGGTAAATCGGTATGGAGAAGTTTTAGAGAACAAAGGGGAAGAGATGGGGAAGAAAGAGAGAGAAAGGAGAAGGGAAAAGGATGAGAGGTGGTGAGAAAAGAATGGAAGAGATTCATTTTGTGACCTATAATGTCAAAGGTTTAAATAGTCCGGGGAAGAGATTTAGGATACTGAAAGAATTTCAGCACAGATTCTCTTCAGTGGTGTTCCTACAAGAAACACATTTAGTACAGGAAAATAATGTAAAGTTACAATCTAGATATTATCCTGAGTGGTTCTATGCAGATTCCCCAATTAAACGTGCTAAGGGTGTGGCAATAGGATTCGCGAAAAATATTAGATTTAAGTTGGAGGAGAGATTGGATCCAGAAGGGAGATTCCTGTTTTTGAAAGGAAGACTGCAGGAAGTAGAATGTATATTAGCAAATATTTACTGCCCGAATAAGAAACCGGAGGTATATTTAAAAAATGTTTTGAGGAAATTAATGGATTTTTAAAAAGGTAATTTGATTGTGGCAGGGGATTTTAACTTGTGTATGGATCCCCAGATGGATGTGGCCTCTCCGGAGCAGAGAGAGAGTAGTAGGACTTTGAAAAGGTTAAAAAAGATGCTATTTCAATGCCAGCTGGTGGATATATGGAGAATTGAGCACATGAAGGACAGAGACTATACGTTTTACTCTCCTGCACATGGGATGTATTCAAAACTGGACTATATAATGTTGAACCATAGACTTATTGAGTCTCTGGTTAAAGTGAGTATTGAAGTTATGTCGATTTCTGATCATGCTCCTGTCACAATGCAATTACTATGGGGAAATGAGCAGAGGAGTGGAAAATTATGGAGGCTAAATGAGACACTTCTACAGGATCAGGAGATTGATCAGAGGGTGAAGAAGGAAATTGAGCAATTTTTTGAGGAAAACGAATCTGAGGAAGTGACTGTAGCCACAGTGTGGGAAGCTCATCAGGCCTATATTAGAGGAATTCTAATGGACGATAAAAGCAAAAAAGAAGAGAGAAGAGATAAAATAAACATGCTTTTAGGTGAACTCTGTGATCTAGAGCAGATACATAAAAATAGAGTAACAAAGGAGACTATGCGGAAGATAATATATAAAAGAGAAGAACTAAATAAGTTCCTGGAAGAGGATAAGAGGAGAGTGTACCATAGAATGACAACTGAGAGGTATAGATGGGGGGACAGACCAGGAAAGTATTTGAGGGCTCAGAGGAAGAAAGAAATCTAGGAATTCTATAGAGAAAATAAGTGATCATAAAGGAGAATTAGTATATTCAACTAAATATATAGTAAAAGTGTTTAAAGAATACGATAACAAGCTATATAATATTGAGCCTTATGGTAATATAGTAGAGGAGGAAGAAAAATAGAAATAAGACAGACATATATAAAAAAGGTGGGATTGCCAAAATTAAATGAAGAACAATTAAAATCCCTTGAAATACCAATAACTCGGGAAGAAATACATATAGCATTAAAAAGTACTGCTGTTGGGAAAAGTCCAGGCCCCGATGGATACACAGTGAGATATAAAAAATATGAAGAAATACTATTACCCAAACTGAGGACATATATGAATGCTTTAGGAGGAGAGATGGAAATGAGAAGGGATCCCTACAAGCTCATGTGGTACTCATACATAAGGAAGGTAAAGATGATACTCACTGTTCAAGCTGTAGACCGATTTCCTTACTAAATACAAATACTAAACTATATACAAAAGTTTTGGCAAATAGACTGAAAAACCTAATTCCAGAATGGATACATATAGATCAAGTAGGGTTTGTCACAGGGAGGAAGGGTAGAGACAACGGATTAAGATCATTGTTTCTTATACAAAAAAGTAGGAAGGAGAAAACCCCTGTGGTGGTTCTTTCGATAGACACCGAAAAGGCATTTGATAGAGTAAATTGGAAATTCATGTTAGATACTTTGGAAGTATTGGAAATGGGACGTAGAATGAGAGAATGGATAGGGAAATTATACAGTCAACCATCTGCAGCAATCGTGGTTAATAGGGAGTTATCAGAATACATCGGGATGCAGAATAGAACTAGACAGGGATGCCCGCTGGCTCCATTGTTATATGTATTATCTCTGGAATCGCTTTTGGCTACCATCAGGAATAATATAGATATACAGAAGGAATTTGGGTAGGAGAGATGGAGCATAAGGTGGCAGCTTATGCAGATGATATGTTTTATGTAGCAAACCCAAGGATAACATTGCCAAATTTAATGAAATCTTTCAAAGAATATGGCAAGGTGTCAAATTTAAAAATTAACCCACCTAAAACAGAGATTTTAAATATAAACCTTTTACAGACAGAGAAAAAAAAGTTACAGGAGGAATTCCCCTTTGTTTGGAGAGAAAGAGAATTAAAATATCTTGGTATAAAATTAACTGTATCTTTAAAAAACCTATACAGAATAAATTACATCCTGTTATTAAACGGGATTAAGGATGAAATAAAGAAACTAGGATGGGGATTTCAGTCATGGGTGGGACGGATAAACCTGATAAAAATGATAATTGTTCCAAAAATTTTATACAAATTTCAAATGATACCTTTCAAAATACCAGAGGAGTATTTTAGAACAATTAAAAAATTTTTAACAAGATTTATATGGAGGAGTAAGAAGCTTAGAATAAGTTATGAAATTTTGAGTAGAGATAAAGAGAAAGGAGGCTTGGGAGTACCAGACCTGAAAAGATATTATAACGCAGTAATTTTGGCGAGAATTTATGACTGGACATTTAATGCACAGGAGAAAAGTTGGGTAAAAATAGAAAATACACTAAGTTATATGAATTTAAGTAGAATTATTTGGATACCCCTCAGTATCGCGGATTAACAGAAAACAAAAGTTTATTTACACGTAATGTTTTAAGAGTTTGGGATGCTTTACCTAAACAAGTAGGATGGGAATATAATTCACTGTTAATGCCCCTAGGATCCACAGAGTTTTTTCCACCGGGTAAAGAAAGTATCACAGGGAAATGGATAAAGAAGAAAGATGTCCAATTAAGAGATATAATGAAGGGGGAGGAAATAAGCACACTTAGTGATTTAGGAAGTAAGAGGGAAATATTCTCCAGAATGGATGAATGGCGATATGGTCAACTAAAACACTTTTTATAGGGAACCTCCCAAAGCCAATAAGAAATAAAGAAGATTGGAACCCCTTTGAGCACTTAGTAGATTCACGGGGAGATGGGACGCATGGGAGTTCAAAAATCTATAAGATTCTCACAGGATTAGTCATGGTTAAAGACCCACCATTTATAGAGAAATGGGAAAGGGACATAGCAGTAAAAATAGATGAGGGAAAGCAAAAGAAAATATACAGTTTAATTCAATATATGAATATGAAAGAGGTTGAAATGAATTATAAGTGTTTGGTAAGATGGTATATAACACCGAGTGTAGTACACAGGATAAGTGGGGACAATTCACCTTTGTGTTGGCGTGTCCCTGTTGTGCACACCGACCAACCGTGTCCTGAACTGTCCCTGTTGTGCGCACAGACCACCCGTGTCCTGAACTGTCCCTGTTGTGCGCACAGACCACCCGTGTCCTGAACTGTCCCTATTGTGCGCACCGACCACCCGTGTCCTGAACTGTCCCTGTTGTGCGCACCGACCAGCCGTGTCCTGAACTGTCCCTCTTGTGTGCACCGACCACCCAGGTCATGAACTGCCCCTACTACACGCCTAGACTACCCGTACTTGAACCGCCCCATGGCGTGCCCGGAGTATAGCTACCTGTGAGTGCTTGAGCCATCGCTACCCTTTGAGTCCCAGTGAGCCCGATGTCCCTAGAAAGCTGAGTGGGAGCTGTGCTAGGCCAGACTCCACAGCTAGAGTTCCCATGAGCCCGATGTCCCTAGAAAGCTGGGTGGGAGCTGTGTTAGGCCAGACTCCACAGCTAGAGTCCCGTTGAGCGTTTTATTCAAAATACAAAGCCATTATTTATCACTCCTTTATCCTAAACAATTAAACCTTCTACATTATATTATTACTTTGATCATGCAATCTTTATATCAAGTTACAACTGAGTTAAATAAAAAATTGGATTTTTTTTCTATATACCTATCTGTAAAAACCATTTCTTGTAGCACACCATGGGACACAGACCAGGCTATAATCATGACTATGATTATAGTCATGATTATAGTTATCTTTAATGTGGGGCAAAAGGGGCAGCTGCCCCGGGCCCATTCATTGTTGTGGGGCCCAAAGCAGCTGCCCCTTGAGCTCTTTGTCTTGGAGGGTCCTGGTGGCGGTGGGAGCAAGGGTAAGGGGAGCATCAAGGGCAGATAGGATTGAGAGCCTGTGAGTCGGAAGACTTCCACTGACACCTGGAAAGGCGAGCAGCAGCACGCGCTGCATCCTTGATGGTGGTGCCTCCCAGGGCTTGGACTCCTCTAACCTCAAAGCTCGCAGCTCCGAAAACTGGAGGATAGGCTGACCAGGGGCCTGGAGGACAAGGACGGGCGGGAGTGCAGATAGCCAGGGACTGCAGAGCAGAGGAAGGAGCAGATCAACCAGAATGAGAATGGACTCAGCCAACTGCTGTTATGCCAGGTACCAAGCATCACATACATCTACTGGCAGACAGGGACAGGGAGGCACAGGCGGAACTGCAGACAGGGCTAGGGGTCTCTTTCTCATCCTTTCTCTATCTCTCTCACACTCCTTTCCCACCTTTCTACCCCCTCTCTACCCCCCTTCTCCCCCTCTCTCACCCCCCTCTCCACCTCCCCCCTCTCTCTCACCCCTCACTCTCTCACAACCCTCTCTCCTCACCTTCTCCGCCCTCTCTCACTCCCCGTCTTCCCTCTCTCTCTGTCACCCCCCACCTCTCTCTCACTTCCCTCTCCCCCCTTCCCCCCCTCTTTTTCTCTATCACCCCTCTCTCACCTCCCTCTCTCTCTCAACCCCCTTCTCTCCCCCTCACCCCACTCCTCTCTCCCCCCACCTCTCTGCCTTCCCACCCCTCTGCCTTCCCACCCCTCTCTCCCCTCCTTCTCCCTCCTCTCCACCCTTTCTCTCACCCCTCTCTCTTTCCCTTTTCTCTCACCCCCCTTTCCCACTACCCACCTCTCTCACCCCCTCCCCCTCCCTCTCTCTCCCCTTCAACCCTCTCTCGTCTCCCTTTCTCTCTCACCTCCCTATCTTTTTCTCACCCCTGCTCTCACCCAACTCTCTCTTTTACCCCTCTCTTTCACTCCTCTCTTATACTCCCCCTCACTCACCCCCCTACCGCTCTCTCTCTCACCCCCACCCCCCCTCTCTCTCTCACCCCCTTCTTTCACCTCCTCTCTCTCTTTCACCCCCTCTTTCTTATACTCCCCCTCACTCACCCCCCCACCCCTCTCTCCCCCTTTTGTCTTTTACCCCCTTTCTCTAATCCCCTCTCTCTCTTTCCCTCACCCCACTCTCTCTCTCATTCCCTCTCTATCTCACACACCCTCTCTCTTTCTCTTCCCCCCTCCCATACAGGAGTGGACACTAACCGACAGATGACAACAAGTGAATGTCGCTGATCCCATCCCCGAAGCACTACCACTGATCCCACTTCCCCTCCCCCAGCACTGTCACTGATGTCATCAACACCCCAGCACTGTCACTGATCACACCCTCCCCAACTCTGCCGCTCATCCCATCCCCCCAGCACTTCCGCTCATCCCATCATTCCCATCCCATCATCCCCCACCACCATCATTGCCACCGATCACACTCTACCCCCTAGCCCCAGCATCCAATGGGTGAGTGGTAATGATGTGCAGTAACCTCTAGCAACTAATCAGTGAGCAGTAATGATATGCTGTAACCTCTGGCAACCAATCACAATTACTGCCTGATCTGCTGCAGTAAACTGATTTTGAGTCTAGCTGCTATTTATTGTATGTCTCAGGGCAGGTGGAGACTGCATGTGGGGGGAGTAAGAAAATGTTTGCCCAGGGTCCAATCAATATTAAAGACGGCCCTGACAATGTGGGTTATATGCCACCTATAGGTAAATGGACACCAGCCGACCAATCAGAGAGGAAGTCCTCCCTTATATAACCCCTCCTACACAGGAAGTACTTCAGTTTTGTAGCAAGCAATAAAATTCCAGAAAGAGGAGAGGGACCTCTATGTCCCATGATATACTCCAAGAAATGGATTTTACAGGTAAGTATGTAGGGAAAATTCAATTTTCTTTATCGTATATCAGGGGACACAGAGAAGGCTATAATCATGAGTATGTGGGATGTCCTAAAGCAATAGAAAAATCTAAGGGATGGGTGACAACATACTAAGCACCACCATCAATCCCAAAGGACCTACCCAGCTGTTCATAATACACTGCAGCCAAAGGCACAATCCTTTGCGGCTCTGACATCCACCTGGTAAAACTTTGTGAATGTACAGTATGTACCAAAGACCATGTAGCAGTCTTGCAAACTTGAGCAAGTGACGCCTGATGGCGGACAGCTCAAAATGCCCCCACACTCATGGTAGAGTGTGCTCTCACTCAAAAGGCTGGGACTTCACCTGTTAAACCATAGGCTTGAAGGATTCGATGAGAAATAGTTGCTTTGGATGCCCTTTCCTGGGCTCATCTGGTAGAAAAAACAAGAATCCAATTTTCTGATTTGTGTCGTTATTTTCAAGAAGACCCTTACAGCCCATACCACATCTAGGGCATGCAAAGATCTTTCTCTTGCTGACTGAGGCCTAGGAAAAAATTAAGGCAGTACAATGTCCTGATTTAAATGAAAACTAGAAACCACCTTTGGCAAAAAAGATGGATGAGGCCTCAATACCACCTTATCCTGATGCAAAACCAAAAACGGCTCTCTACAAGAAAGAGCTGCCGGCTCTGACACTCATCTTGCAGAAATGATTGCCACCAAAATCAGAACCTTCTGAGTCAACAGAAATAACAGAATCTCCCTAATAGCGTCAAATGGTGGTTTCTGTAATACTGTCAAGACCAAGTTTAAGTTCCAAGGACATAGGTGCTGTCTAACAGGAGGAACTATACACATTATTCCTTGCAAACAAGTATGAACCAAAGAGACGCAATGGGTCTCTGGAGAAAAAATGGCCAATAGTACCAACAGCCAACTAATTTTCCAGCCCCGATTTGGAGAAAAGACAAAATCCTACCCAATCACATATTTCCGCTGATGCCATTTCCAGGCCTCACACCAGGAAATCTAAGCCTTCCAAGACCTGTAATAAATGTTCCTAGAAACTAGCTTTCTAGCATTCAGCATCATGGCCACGACTAAATCTAACACCCCCTATCCCTCAGGATTTGGGTCTCAATAGTCATGCCGTCAAATTCAGAGACCGTAAAGCTGGGTGCAATATTGGTTCCCGAGACAGCGGGTCTGGCCAGTACGGCAGAGGACATAAACTGTCCACTACTAGTTTCACTATGTCCGCGTACCAAGCCAGGGGGATCACGCTGGGGCAATCAATATCACTGGAATTAACTCTTCTTGAATCCTGGCCATGAGACGCAGCAGCAGCTGAATCTGGGGAAAAGCGTAAATGAGGGAAAACCAGTCCCAAGGTATTACCAAGGCACCCTACTGCAAGAGGGTCCCGCATCCTGGACTCAAACCTGTCCAACTTGCTGTTGAACTTGGATGTCAGTAGATCTATGTACGGCTCCCCCAATGCTGGCAAATTTAGTCAAAAACCTCAGGATGCAAGGCCCATTCCCCCAGAACTAACTGCTGGCGACAGAGATAATACGCCTGCAAATTCTTCACCCTCAGAATGTACACGGCTGGGTTGGGTCATGCCTTTCTGCCCAAGTAAGAATGTGGTGCACTTCCTCTTGAGCCATCTGGCTGCTGGTACCGCCTTGGTGGTTGATGTATGCAACCGTTGTGGTATTGTTGGACTGAATCCTGACTGGCCAACCATAAAGCTTGGTTGTCCAATACCTCAGGTCAATCTGCACTCTCTGAAGCTCTAAGATAGTGATTGGTACTAGAACTCTTTTATGTGGAAACCAACCCCCCAACCCGAGAGGCTGGCATTGGTGGTTACCAACTTCCATACCACTGGCAGAAAAGATCTCCCTTTCTCCAAATTTCGATCTTCCAACCTCCATTTCAAGCTCCGCAGTACCCCGGGGGACAGAGATTGTGCAGCAATCCAGTGCTAGAATTTTCTTGTTCCAAACAGACAGAATGTTCCTCTGCAAAGGTCTGGAGTGAAATTGCTCATAAGGAACAGCCTAAAAGGAGGACACCATTTTACCCAGTAATCTCATGCAGAGACGTATCGAAAGATAATTTCTGTTTCTTAAATTTGGAACCTGATCTCTCAAGACGCTACTCTTTTCTGGAGGCAGAAACACTTTTGCCTGATCCGTGTCTAGGACCATCCCCAAATATTCCAGGCTTTGTACTGGCTACAGGGCCGACTTCTCAAAGTTGAGCACCCAGCCCAGGTGTTCCACAGTGTGGACCACAAGGGTCATATTTTGTCTCAAGCTTGGAGCAAACTGTATATTAGTAGGTCATCCAGATAACCCACGACCGATACTCCCTGAGTTCTGAACAGCCCCAACACTGGAGCAATAACCTTCAAAAATACTCGAGAGGTTGTGGCCAGTTCGAAAGGTAGTGCCACGTACAGAAAATGCCAAGCTTCTACTGCAACTAAACTTTTTGATGAGAGACAAATATCGGCACATGCAGGTATGTGTCCTTGATGTCTATGGATGCTAAAAAATATCCCTCTTATAATGAGGCCACTATTGACCAGACAGATTCCAACCGAAAAGAACAAACATTTAGAAACTAATTCAGCCCCTTAAGATCTAGAATAGGCCTTACGTCCCTATTTGGCTTTGAAACTGTGAACAGGTTTGGATTGAAACCTTGGACTTTTTTTGTCTGCTGGAACTTCCACAATCACCCCCTGGGACAACAGTTGGTCCAGTGCTTGCAAAAGAGACTTTGTTTAATGGATTCGTGGGCACATTTGACTTTATAAAATGGGGAGGGGGGAATACTTGAAATTCTGACTGGCTGCCCTTCCCCAGGGAAGTACGCACGTGCCCTCCGGAATAGCCTGCTCTGTGTTCCGGCTGCCTCATAGGAGCTCAGCAGCAGCCCATGAGCGCCCAGGAAGCCTCACACCTACATAACATGGCCAACTTCCTCTTCCGGCACCCACTGCTCATGCACATACGTTGTGCGAGCTCCTGCTGTATGTGCGCAGCCAAGGGCTGGATACATAGAAAACCATAGGAGCTGACTCAGTGCTCCCTCTAGTGGAAAAAACTAAGAATATCAGGCAGGCACAGGTGACACTGAGTACTTCATTTGGTGGCCATTATTGGCCATCAGACTACAAACAAACTCCTCTTTTTTCCCCTCCATTTTTTTTTTAAAGAAAAAAAAAAAGGCAAACTTACCAATCCTGCCACAGGCCCCTGACCTCAGCCAGGCACCAACCTTCACCCACCACAGCAGGCTTTGTCATGCAGACCTTCAAGGACTCTGTCCCCTCTGAACTGGGTCCACTGACTCGGACCTGTACAGCACCCTGCCGGAAAGTGCCTTGGTCAGTACTTTACTGCACAGAGTTCTCTTACGCAGGGTCCAGCGCTATAAGACTGCATTACATCCACCTTACAAACATTGGCAAAAAAAAAAAACTGAAGTACTTCCTGTATAGGAAGGCTTATATAGGGGAGGACGTTCTCTCTGATTGGTCAACCAGTGTCTATTCACCAATAGGTGGCATATAACCCACATAGTCATAATTATAGCCTGCTCCGTGTCCCATGATGTACAATAAAGAAACTCCATTTAATTCCTGTATTCATCTTTGACATTAGGTGCATAAGATAGGATGTGCACTTTTGCTTATTTTGCTTAGATGCCCATTATCAACAGCCCCCAAAAACTATATACTTTTCCCCACTGTACTGAGATCTACTATGTACAGTCTGCTTGGCAATTCACTGCCTTTACTTAAGTCTACACTATTGGGTTTGGCACCTGCACCACATGCAAGCTGCAATCTTCATTTATTCCAAAATAAAGTTCAACTAGTGTGATTGAAACACATGAAATCACAGTTAGTCCTCATGCACACTGGATGTTTTTACAGCTGCTGTTTTTGGCTTTTGACTTTTTTTTCTACAGCCAGTAAATTCCCCAGCATGTTATCCTATGTGTCCATGCACACATAGGCTTTACTCAGTGTTTTTTGGCTGGGAAAAACCCCCAGAACAAGTGAGTTTCTAGAGCAGTAAAAAATGCTCTAATGCTGGTAAATGCGGAAATACGCAGTAAACGCAGTAAAACACCGCAAACCTGCATTTTTAGAAAAAATGCTAAAAACCGCAAACGTGGAAAAACGCAGCTAAACGCTAATGCAAAAAACATAGAAAAACCTCACATTTTTAACGTGACTTTATACAGCTAACGCTACCAGTGTTTTTAAAACGTCCAGTGTGCATGAGGACCTAAATTGAAGGCATTCTTTGTTTATTCTAATACTCAACACTGGGGAACACAAATCTTCCTTCTTCATTAAATCTTTAGATGCATTGCTCATCAAAGAAACGGAAATTGAAAATGTGAACCCCTGGCATTTTAAGTGTTTCATACCCTTGTGTAAGATCAAATAGAAATAAAATGCACACCAAATCATGAACGTCCTGCTCTGGCACGTGTCTTAGGAGAAGAATACAAGGTAGAAGACAGCAATGATGCTCTAGCAGAGAAAACCAAGGTCCTATGTCTCATTAGATTAAATAGCTGTAGCCTAAAAGCCTATTCTGCTACCAGTATTCATGTTCTAAAAAAGGTAAAAAAAGCCTTCTCTCAGGCAAATGTCAATTTGCTAAGCTGCCGAGTAGAGAGCGGCAATGTTCAAGACTAGAATTCAGTTTACTATGACTGTAATCTTGGTTAAGAAGACTTTTGCATGTAGAAACAGCAAACGGATGTATATGATGATGTGTTTAAGCAAATAAAATTGATACTGCTCAAATGCCCCAATCTGTTATCCTACTGACTGGCCACAATGTTGGCAGATGCTGACTGAGTTGAATGCTGGCTTGGCAGAACATCAAGGACTACAACAAAATGGTGCCTGTCTACACACTGCCAAAGCTCCTCTTAGTAAAAAAATGGTGTCAGCCTGGTCTCCTACCCCCTACTAGCAGATTTAGATGGACTTGACTAACTAATTAAAGTCGAACTCCTGCTTACATTTTTAACCATATACAGCAACAGTTTTCTTTTTCCGTTTGATATAAAGGTTTTACACAAATTAATAAAAGCTGACCAATGTAAGTAACCCTGTCATTGATAAATGGTTTGCATCTACCCTTTAGCTGCCACTTTTGCTAGGCAGCCTGGTCTGTTAAAATAAGTTTATTTGTAGGAAAGGAAGTTTTTATATTTCTTGGGGTGAGGGGTTAATATACTCTATTTTAATGACACAGAGACCAGCCAAAATCTTTTTTCAGCTTCTGTGCTGTAGAAAAATGTTACAGAAACAATGGGGATGTGAATGCATACATCCAGTACATTTAATTCTTTCCTTCTGAGCCAAGAGAATTGATTTTCACAATTCTCTAGAGTGAACCTCTCTACATGGGAATGGCACCTCAATTGTCAAAGTATTTACTGAAGCTTCCTCTGGCTCACACCTCAATGAAATGTGGTAGAACCTTCGACCATGTGTATCCCACAGTAAAACACACGGTCAAACGAAAAGGGAGCCTGAATTATCTTGGGAAAAAAACTGGTGTCAGCTGTTTACTCAGTGGAGCTGGAAGAATTCACAAACATGATAGGCCGTGAGAATTGAAGTCTGTCTACAGTTGCAAGTTTATGGAAAATGAACCATAATGCAGCTAAATGTTTCTTGTCTGTGTTTTAATAATATACTGTCTTGGTAATTGTTTTGTTCTTTATTAAATTTAGATGCTTAAGTATTTCTACAGGGACAATAGATTAAGAATACATATCTGCAAGTTCATGCTGCAAAACAATAGGCTGTACTACAAGTATTATATGCACCTGTCATTTAGCTATAGACTTGCAAACTTATTTAGTAAATAGGGCAAGGAAAAACTGTGATAAACCATAATTACTAATGAAACTGTACTTTCCTGGACTCGATCTTGTCAAAGTGTCCGCCAGACTTTGACAAGATTGAGTCTTTCACCTGGTATTATTGCACTTTACTTAAATAGTATTACTTATACTTTTATTCTTTTACTAAATAAGACTGATTAATCTGTAAAAGACAAGGGTAAAGAAAGTAGTCCTTTTGGAACTCCCTTCTTCTGTTAAAATAAAACCCAAGTGAAGCATGGGCCTGCCTGTGAAAGTATGGCATACACGCTCCTTTTGTCAGTTTCAATATGGCACATGGAACTTGCTATGTATGAACAGACAAGGACATCAAATACAACATCTCCTCCAGCCCTCTTCACTGGCAACAATGCTTCCTCCTACATTTAAGTGAAACTTTACTCATAACAGTTTGATAATGATTTAACAAAAGAACATACATTCCACATTAATAATTATGCTATTAAATGAGTGCTGTAGATTGCCCCCAGCATTGCTTCTTTTTCTTCTTGTTGGAGGCTGCCATTTTGTTGAAGCTCAGACCAGTCATTTCTTTATTGGGAACTTTCTTCTTCATATCAAAAAATATATGTTACTATGTGTACATTTGTAGCCTTGAATCTATGTCTTGGTTCAGATACAGAGGAAGGCTGGCAGAAGCTTTACAGTGCTAAAGGTCACTGGGTGTTAATGAGAGAGAAAGGAGATAATATTAAGGAGTAAGTGTAACTCTTTTGTGTCACCTCTCCTTCTTTTCTTGCTCCTTATTCTGTGTTCCCTTAGCACAGTATGTCATTGGTGTTGTTTTCTTCTCCCTTCAGCAACAGTAAATCTTAAAGCAGTCAGCTGATCGGCCTCTAGTGGCTCTGATTGTAGGCACAGTGCTGAGAAAAGAGAGCAACTGTGCATGTGCGGAGCAGGGGTGGACTGACAACTCATGGGACCCCCGAGCAATAGGGGATAATGGGGTCCTGTGTCCTTGCCCAAACTCAAAAAAGATACCAGGGGCATCTCATGGGGCCCCCTACTGACCCCGGGCCCTCGGGCAGTGCCCGAGTTTCCAAATGGTCAGTCCACCCCTGGTGCTGAGCATGGTGAGACAGTGTATTACTGGGTTTTAAACAGTACAGGTACTTATTTTTAATGTTTTACATAACTATAATCTGCAAAAGGGACCAGCAACTGATCAATCAGGACTTACTTTTCTGACTAAAGTTCCACTTTAACTCTCTACTCAATGGCAAACTATTCACTTGCAATATAATGATCACACTTAGTTATCTCGCACTATTCTTGTTAAACTATGAACTAATTTCAGTCATTAATAGTACTGGTTGCTTGTAACTGAAATAGCTTGTTCCAGCATCCTTCCAAATCAGTCTTTCCAATCTCAGAACTTGACACGCTTTGTAAAAGATACAGTACCACTCTTGTGTAACCAATCAACATGCACATAACTATATCCCAGTAATCTCTCCATTCCCTTACTATGCTGTATTAACTGGTTCCCACCTGGCCTATAGCAGAATGATGGCCGGACGGGACCATTCTCATTCTCAGAGAACGTCATTTAACATCTTCTCAGACTTGCTGCTCATGGACACAGCACATCACTGATCATGGTACAGAGCCAATGACAACAGCTCTTTACCACACGATCACTGTGTCCAATCACAGCCGATCACAAATGTAAACAAAGAGCAGTAACTCACTGTTACCAGCCTCTTCTCCTCAGACAGATCCCAGGAACATGTGAGACTGAGTTACCAATCTAAATGTACTGTGCACACCATCCTAGAATAAAGTGAACCTGTCACACACTGCCCATCAGCAGTGTACCTTTTGACCCACCAGTGCCCATCACCAGTGTACCTGTCACCCATCAGTGTCCATCAGCAGTGTAAAAAATAGAAGAATGCCACAAAATTGGTGGATCACCCTATGTACTTATTCTCTGACTCATCAATCATATAGATGTGGGTTAATAGCAAAAATTTAAAGCATATAAATAAACAGCCCTAAAGAAATCCTGTAAAGTAATGGTTTACATTAAACCCCAGCAGAGTAGTTAATGGTACACAAATTGCTTTATTGTGAATCTCGCATAAAAAAATGTATGAAACCTTGCAAGGTGAAAAATACCCATCAAAATAATAAAACCTTAAGCAATTTGGATTGCAGAAGCCTAAAGCAGGTAAATGGGATCATATGGACCCCACAGAACAAAAAGTAATCATATAGGCCCATGTGCAAGCATTATACCACTTATAAAAAAAAAATCCACAATGAAATATGGCACTATATAATCACAAGGGGTAACAAAATTGACCATACTGTATATTATACATATAACTAATAGGCCTGGTCCCATTGATAAATTAACAGACTGACAATAAATCATGTGTGTAATTTTATGGCCTGGTATAGAATAAAGCATAGCATTTGTATGAAATAGTACCAATCATCCCCAAGTAGAAGGGTAGTTAGACAGGTACAAAGTCCAAATGCCAATCTGCAATTCAAACTGACCAGCATAAATGAATATAAGTAATGAACATCTGCTGTAGTGAAAATTTTTAAAAGATATTGCAGGGATTGACCCCATAAATTTCACTGACATGTAGGCCTTAATGCTGGTATGGAAAGTCAAATATTGTGGGGATTGACACCGTGAATTTCACTGACACGTAGGCCTTAATAATGGTATCAAAAGTTGCAGGGATTGACCCCGTAGGTATCACTGACATGCAGGTCTTAATGATGTATACAGAGTCAGATGTTGCAGGGATTAACCCCGTAGATAATACTAACATGTAGACCTTAATTGCTTCAGATGACCCAGAAATATAAGTGTGCCAGCCTGTAGAAAATGTGGAGTAAGGCATAAATCATATGTTGGAAGTCAGATGTTGCAGGGAAGGATCCCATGAACTCCCATGGTGGTGCTTCAGATCACACAGGGATATGGATACTTCAGCGTGATAAAGGCATGGAAGACACTCCAATAAGGAATGTGCGTTGCGAGATCGTGATGGCGTCACTCACCAATGATCTATCCAAAATAGCGGGACTTAGCAGTGAAGGTGAACAATCTTGGGTATGTCCTATTACAGCCTTAGTTGCTGATCCAATCCCCGTTGAGGTCTGGGAGAGATCTAGGAGCGACCTTGTGGATGCTATGGTGCAGCAGAATGGTTATTGTGGAGCTGTGTGAAGTCGCAAGTGAGCAGTTTCACTTCCAGTGCGGTATACTCACATGGTGTGAGAACGCCTTTGGGCATCGCACCTGGAAGCGATGCCCTAAACTGAGTCCAAATGCAGCGAAAGTAGTGGATCAGCAACTGAACTGAATGCAGAAACAGTTCCCCCTAAAAAAGATAAGGTGCTCTGAAAACCAGGCAGCCACTAGTAGTGTCATATACTCCAATGGTGAATTGGCAAACACCAACAACGCTAGACATCTCTGGGGCATTTGTATGGACCCTAGTTCTTGGGGTCTGATGTGATACCCCAGTACTAACTAGTACTGGGGTATCACATCAGACCCCAAGAACTAGGGTTCATACAAATCCCCCAGACGCACTTGCGAACCCATTATTGCTGCCCTCCATCTCGGGATCAGCGATTAAATCACTTTCACTGTACAGCCAGGTGTTCAGGCTAATGCTGAAAATTTTTCATAACTTGATTTTTTACATTTTATTTTTGCCTAACAGTTTACTTCAGTTCATTGTGGACCAGACCAATCTTTTTGCCCAGCAAATATATTAAAAACAACCCCAATTCATCCTATGCCTGTCCTTTTGAATGGAGAAGTCAGACAGTGGAGGAGTTGAAATTATTTTTGGGCCTCACAATTACCATGGGGCTTACAAAAAAAAAATTAAGGACATGCTTACTGGTCCACCCACCCCTTCCATCACATGTTGTGAAATGATCATGCATTTCCTCCATAGTGCCCTCCCCAAGATCAGCCTGGCTATGATAAGCTCTACAAAATTTACCCACTACTTTTTTTTCCCCCAGAGATTCGCTGAATTGTATGTCCCTGACAAAGAAATCTGTGTAGATGAGTCCCTTGTCCACTTCACTGGCTGGCTGGGAATCAAGCAGTACATTCCCAATAAAAGGATCAGATATGGAGTAAAGTTCTACAATCTGTGTGAAAGAGTCACGGGGTATTTGTATGCATTCCGCATGCACAAAGGCAAAGATTCCCAGCTCCAGCCCCGAGTACCCAACCTACATCTGATATCTCCATGGAAATTCACAAATGACCTGGCCCCATCCAAAAGCCTGCGTGCATCCAAGATTATAATCTCTACATGGGGGGGGGGGTTTGATTGCAACGATAAGATGCTACAGCCCTATTTAGCAACAAGAAGATCCTGTTTTTGGTATAGAAATGATTTTTTGCCTTTTTCATTTGGCCATTTATAATCTGTATGTCACCTATCAGAAATCCACTAAAAGACCCAACACCTTTCTCAAGTTTATAGAAAATATTGTTACTTCCCTTATCTAACAACAAGGATCTCAAACACAAAACATTTGCTCTGATCTTGTGAGCAGACTTCATGAGCTACATTTTCCAGAGAACATTCCACCAACAAAAGCAGCCAAAGACACAAAAAAAAAAAATGTGTATGCAGCAACGGAGGAGTTAGGAGAGACACCAGTTGGCCCCAATGTCTCTAAGATATTAGTGAAGATATAGTGCCCAGATTTTTAACAGCCTGACATTTTCCCATTTCTAATATCTATACTGATCATTTGCCTGCTGCCTTGACTGACTATACCTCTGCCTTCCACCTTAACTAACCCTGGCTTGTTTATCGACTCAACCTCTGCCTGCCGTCTGCCCTGTTTATCAACCACATTTCTGCCTTCTGCCTGGGCTGACCTCAGTCTGTTAATCGACTATGTTTTTTGCCTGCTCTTGGACTGATCTTTTGCCCTGCTACTGTAGTAGTGAGATTCAAGACTACATAGGGGTCTCACATATGTGTGGGGTTTCAGAGTAGTGTTCCGAGTAGAGAAAACCAGTGTTTGTTTTGTCATTCCTGGATCAGGGTCTAGAGTCCAAAGGCTTCAAAAAGATTTGCTTGGGAAGAAGCCTCTCCCCTTGTACCCAGGTCTTACCTGACCGAGGCCCTAAGCATGATGCTCCTGCTTGCTGCCCGGACCAATACTTTGGCTGTGCTGACCATATCTGTGCCTACTGCCTGTAATGACCCAGGACTTCTTATGGACCATGTTCTTGCCTGCTGCGTGGACCAATAGTTTGGCTGTGCTGAGCTTATGTCTGCCTGCTGCCTGTAATGACCCAGGACTTTTTATGGACCATGTTCCTGCCTGCTGTCTGGACCAATATTTTGGCTGTGTTGACCATATCTCTGCCTGCTGCCTGTACTGACACAAGAGTGTTTATGGATCATGTTCCTGCCTGCTTCATGGATGTCAGCCTGCTGCCTGTAATGACCCTGGCCTGTTTATGGACCATATTCCTGCCTTCTGCCTGGACAATTCCTTTGGCTGTTACTTACCATGTCTCTGTGAACAACTGCTCTACTAAAACCACAGGTAATCTTTTGTTTACCCTTTGTTTAGCCTCCTATACTTTCTAGCCAATGAACATAGCATTGTGTTATAGGGGCAGCCGCATATCAGTAGGTTAGGCTAGCTTGGGTTCTAGGAACAGGAACTGCTATAGGTAAAGATACAGTATGCTCTATTCACTGACCACTCTTACAGAGGTGACCATTACAGTACATTGTTTTCTAAACAGTGTTGATTTTTGTGTTACACAGGTTGCATAGTTGGGTGCATAATCTGTTCAGACACTAAAAAGGTCTTACACATGTGATATCCTCATAATCAGGAGGAGTAGAAGAATGTATTTTGGGATGTAATTCTAAGTATGTCCAACTTTGTGTTAAAAAAAAATACATTTTCATATTTTTTCCACAAAAACGTCAATGTTCAAAAGACTAATTATGCCTCTTAGTAAATAGGTTGCGGTGTTTGCTTTTCATACTGGGGTAATTTGATGGGTGTTTCCACTGTCTTGATGCTCTAGGGCCTTTAAAAATGTGATAGGTTGTCAGGAAATTAGATGTGTAATTTATGCCCCTAGAACGTCTGAAGGTGCTACTTGGATGTTGGGCCCCTCTATGTGGCTAGGCTGTGGAAAAGTCTCACACATGTGGTATCCCCATACTCAGGAGGAGTAGCAGAATGTATTTTGCGGTGTAATTATTGTTGTGTAAATGCTGTGTGCTAGAAATATCTTATAAATTGACAGCTTTGTGTAAAAAAATTCATTTTCTTCTCATATTTTCCAAAAACTTGTGGGAAAAAAATGACATGTTCAAAAGACTTATTATGCCTTATAGAAAACATGTTAGGTAATTTGCTTTCCAAAATAGGGTCATTTTGTGGGTAATTCCATTGTCCTGGTATTCAAGGATCTTCAAAAATGTGATAGGTAGTCAGGAAATTAGATGTGTAATATATGCCCCTAGAATGCCTGAAGGTGCTGCTTGGATGTTGGGCCTCTCAATCTAAGAGATGAGTTGTTTGGACATCTGAGCTCATCTCTATATCTCTAAATGTCTCAAAAAACAAATGGTTAAAAGCCTTATTAATCGAGTGTAGGGACAGGAGGATATGCCCTGCTGCCAATGCTTCAAAGCTTTATTGGTCATACTTCTTATCTTGGTCACGAGTGCACTTACTTTTGCTAAAGGCTGCTGTCAGCTCAGATCTCAGAGTAGCTCCATGCTCTGGATGGATCCTGACCATAGTGTCAGGATCCACCCAGCTGCCTGCTCTCAGCAGCTCTACCTACCCCCTCTCCAGCCTGGCGCTCTAGTGAGCATTGAAGGAGCGGACCGCAGATTGGTAATTGACAGTCTGCTCAGAGGTGACTGAGAAATGAGCAATCAGCAGGCATGTGATTGCTCAGTTCTCAGGCTTATTGCCAGCAGGCGACGGCGACAGCTGCAGCATAGAGGTATGTACTAAATGTTTGTTTTTTTGGAACTCCAAATCTTTCATCCTTGGTGTATATTTATTGCTAGATTTCACAGTTCTGTCACTAGAAAGATATGTAATTTGAGACACGTTCACTTGAGCCCAGCTCCTGTGTGTTCCTGCTTCTCTCACTACTCCTGTCAGCATTCTCAGCACTAGTGACTACTTATCCTCCCTTCTATTGCTTGGCTTTTGGTGTTTGGCTATCACTCTTGGATCCCCAGCACTCCTGCTGACACAAATTGCCTCCTCTTGTACTTATTGCTACAATCTTCCTCCGGGGTGGGGATTGTGATAAAATAAAAATGGAAGCATGGCATCTCCTGCCATCCCTACATTGTGAACTTATCAATTCTTATGGCTGTTAAGCTTTTGTTCTTTTGGGACACATTCTTTGAGGAGTGTAAAGGGATGGGGTATAGTTGTGTGTTTATTGATCAGTTACACAGGAGTGGTACTGTATCTTATACAAAGTGTATCATGGTCTGAGTGGGGAGAGACTGATTTGGAAGGACACTTGAATAAGCCATCTCTTCTACAAGCAACTGGTATTGCTAAGTGCTCATTCACATGAAAACTTGGCCCTGAACAGCACAAGACCCATTTGTTTACTCTCCTGCTGATTTACTCTTGTATCTAGGGTTCAAACATGTACGGAGCAGGGGCGGACTGACCATTGGGAAACTTGGGCACTGCCCGAGGGCCCGGGGTCAGTAGGGGGCCCCATGAGATGCCCCTGGTACCTTTTTCATAGGCTTTTTTGAGTTTGGGCAAGGACACAGGGGCCCCATGATCCCCTATTGCCCGGGGGCCCCATGAGTTGTCAGTCCGCCCCTGGTTCACTCACATCAGTCCCTGCCCTCAAAGAACTTACAGTCTACGATCTCTAAATCAAATGCATACACCCACATACTAGGGCCAGTTTAGACAGGAACCTAATAACTTACCAGCATGTCATTGAATTATGGGAGGAAACCAGTTTACCTGTAGGAAACTCACACAAGCACAGGGAGAACATGCAAACTCTAGGCAGGTGTCACGTACCTGGTTGGGGAGCCTGACATGGAGAGGAGGCGTCCTCTTACTACTCCCGCTCGGAGCCCCTGATAGTAGGAACAGAGGGCGCAGAGCCAGGAGTGATACAAGTGCCGGGTGGGTCTGGAGCTGGTGGCAGGCAGGTGAAGACCCAGGAGATCCGGATGCAGGCCTGGTGTGGATGCAGGAACATGAGTTGCCCCCTATTGCCCAGGGGCCTCATGAGTTGTCAGTCCGCCCCTGGTACGGAGAATGGTTTTAATAGAAGAGGCATCAGCACAAGGGACTCATCCTTCTGACTAAAAGTCCCTTGTGCTGATGCTTCTTCTGTTAGTTAAAACCATTCTCCATCCATGCCCAGCCTTGCCGTTGTAATCTTCCCAGGTGGCAGGAGTTAATTAAACTAACAGGTTGCCACTGGTTCTCTAAACACACAGCAGTGACTTGAGAATAGGAAGGCAAAAAAGAGCACGCCTGATGATACATGGGCTACAAACAAGCAACTGTTCAAATACAAGGGCAACAAATAGGTAGTGCTGACAATGTGCAGACAGCAATCAGCCAATCATGACAATAGGAGAGCAACAAATGGATAATCATGACATATGCTGGCAATAAATGGGCAATCATGACACTATAAGGGCAACAAATGAGTAATCATGACATATGGGCCCTGATTTACTAAGAATTGAGTCTACCAGCAGACACTGAATATTCAGGCATACTCAATTCAATCAATTAAGACCTTTCAGTGTTCAGAAAAGTGCCTAGCTAGCTGATTGGAAAGAGTCTACTTTATAGACACTATCCTGTTCGTAAATACTAAACCAGCTTGGGCGTATTTCTAGAAGCAATGCCGGATATGGCTGCTAGGTGGCGCACAAATGCGGGCTTTGTCCAGTTGGCATTTATCTGTCTGCATATGAGAATACTTATAAGTGTGCTTTTTATTTTAAATTATATTACAATTTTTTATTTTATTATTTTTTTGTTGCTATTATGGTTGCCTTTTTAATTAAATTAAATTAATTTTCTTACCTTTTTTTCTCCAAAAATGATCGGCCAACTAATGCATTTCCTAATGAATGTTACAGTCATACATCCTATTTTCAAATGTCAAACATTTTCAAACATATCTCAAATAATTTGAATGTCTAGTTCTAATTTCCCAATATAATTATATATCTTCATTCTCTTTATTCATGTAACTATTCTACATTCCAAATCTGTCTGTTACAGTGGCTTAGTGGTTAGCATTCAGGACTTGCAGCACTTGGGTCATGGGTTCTAATCCAAGTCATGGCCACACCTGTCTGGAGTTTGCATGCTTTCTCTGTATGGGTGTGTTTCTGCCAACACTCCAAAGACATGCTGTTAGGTTAATTGGGCCTAGTATATGTCTGAGTTTCTGGCCTTAGATTGTAAGCTCCTTGACATTACAGACTATTGTGAATGGCCAAAATATGGAGATTAATTTCCAGGGTTCTGTCAGTGTCAGGAATATTAATCAATCAATTAAGATTTTGGCTACTGACTAGAAAGTGGAGAGGGAGTGAATCTTACTTGCGTCCTGTTCTTCTGACAAGTTTGAAACTTTCAATTTTCCTTCTGTTTATATTTGATTGCAACTTTGTTTCACTTCTCTTAAACCTGTCTCCTTATACAACTTGACCCCCTCCCCCACCCCACCTGTCATCACCTCTTCCATCTGCAAACCTAAGTATCACCGCCCCACTCTATTTACTAATCTTGTTGATGTATCTCATTTCCTATCAGCTACAGCTCAGATCTAGCATTATTATAAGATTCATAATTGTATCTCACCACTAGTCCGATTGAATTCACAATTCCTGGTCAGTCTCGTTCCCCTACCTACAATAACCTTTAGGGCCAGTTCACACTACATGTGTTTCAGTTGCTTTTCTGCATCCAAAACGCACAGAAAGAAGGTTATATGGTTGTCCTAGTTCACATCAGTGCTTGTGTTTCCACTGTGTTGCAGGTGCTGCCAAAAAAGTCGATTGTTTATGCACAGAACTGTACTGGAACGCGGTAATGCGCACTAAAACGCACATGTCCCTAATTAAATTGAAGAAAAAGGGGGAAAAATTAACTGGAATGCATAAAAAAATGCACTGGAATGCGTCAAAAACGCATCCAAAATGCACTGGAACATGCTATACATGTATCAAAAAAGTGCATGCAAAAACGCATCTGAAACACATCTAGACTGTTTATATAGTGTGAACTGGCCCTTAGGACTAGTTCACACCATTTGTGGTTCAGAAACGCATGCACGAGCATGCATTTTCCTGCACAGCAAAGAAACGCAATGCCCTTTGCAGATGTACGCAGGTGCCATGATGCAAACTTAATTGCACCTCCACATGTCTAGTAAACAGACGCATTCACAGCCACCAAAATGCATGGCACCACAATACTGTGCAGTTAGGTGCAACACACTTTTAAAATAATATGCCTGCAGTATTTTTGCATGTTCCCACACGTTAGGCAGCCCATTGAAATTAATCAGCCGAGGAAAAAAAAGTTAAAAATGCCACATTCGCACAGGTCCTCTGGCCTGTACAGCATGAATGAGGGGGTTGTTTATGTGGCTGGAGCCACCTGTTACACTATGGGGACACAGCAGCTGTATGAACACAGGTTTTAATCTGACAGGTGTGAAGGCGTGGGGAAGTGGCCCTGAATGCTCACTGTCTGTGTTCAGGGCTGTACACCTGCACCCATATGCCTGTCAAATTAGGACCTGCAGCATTTCCATAGTGTAACATAGGTTGCCTGCAAACAGCGACAGCTACAAAAACAAACCACTGATTCCCACTCTACAGGCCACAGCACCCATGTGAATGAGCCCCAAGACCTCAATTACACACACAGCTTTATTTATGAATTCAGTACAGTTTTATAATTTAGATTTAACAGGAATTTGGTTGGGATTGTGTCCATTAATAATGTTTTCAGTGTATTTTTACCATAAATATAATTTTGATATTTTCTCTGGTGCTGTGGAGCCTGTCAGGTAGGCTATATGGGGCCCAGTGATATCTAACAGTGGCCCTGGGTGTATGCTTGTGTTTGTGCCACCTGTATAGTTAGGAAGAACAATAACTTCTATGGAATACCTTGAACCTCTGCTATGTACCTCAATGTATCTAGGAATCAGACACGTTTTCAACTGAAAATACAACAATTATTAGTAATGTTTCCCCTGAAGCAAGCATGAACGAACCCCTTAGTATTATAAAGCATCCCAAATTCTCATTTTCCAGAATGTACCCAATTATGCATAGGCCAGATCTGTGTGCCCAGATAGGACCTCCCAGTGGCTATTCTATGGACAAGGTACACTTTTCTTTATGCCTGATCCATGTTGAGTTGCATTAGTCAATACATTGCAATGGCCAGAAATATTTGGATCCAAACCGCATGAGCTCAGGTATCCAAATGTGAAAGTTCCTTCATAGCAAACCTACATTATGTACCGTATGGGCCTGGCCCACTCTAAATGAATGCATTGTTCTGGTAGGTCCTCCTATTACAGACTTTAGATACAGGTTGAGCCTCAGTGCAAGCTAGCTAGAGCATCTTTTTCATTTGTTACCATTTCAGGAGTTGAAGTAAACATTCTTGGAGCATTTACTGTGTTTGGAAAGGCACAAGGTCCCCCCTCCCCTAGGCACACTAATGCTTACTTGAAGTTGAACCCCATCCTGATCCCCTGATGTGCTTGAAAAGCTTGGCTCTCTGGGCTCCATGGCTCATGAGTGAGAATTCTTGGGTTCACACCAGAACAAGGTTCTTGTTCTGGGGGCACTGGACAGGAGAGAGGGACCAAGGAATGCTGGCGGGGGAGCAATGAAATGAAGGATCTGAGCTGCTCTGTGGCAAACTGCTGTGCAGAGCAGGTAAGTCTTACATGTTTATTACTTTATTTTGGAACAATTATTAAGATCACTTTTCCAAACGCATTGTGCACTAACACAGGGCTTGAAATATCAAGTCCTGAGCTACTAGCCAGGCCTTAAGAGTTACTCGCCACCAACAAACACACACAGAGACACCTGTACACACAGACATGTACATACACACATACACACACAGAGACACATGTACACAGACGCACAGAGACACATGTATACACACACAGACATGTACATACACACAGAGACACATGTACACACACACCTACAGACACATGTATACACACACAGGCACATATAGACACGCATACACACAGATACATGTACACACGCACAGATACATGTACATACATACACAGACACATGTACATCATTGGTGTCAGTGTGTGGGGGGAGGGGAATAGTGCCCCATCATTGATGTCAGTGGGGGGGGGGGGGGTAGTGTCCCATCATTGGTGTCAGTGGGGGGAGGAATACTGCCCCATCGTTGGTGTCAGTGGGGGGAGGAATACTGCCCCATCGTTGGTGTCAGTGGGGGGAGGAATAGTGCCCCATCGTTGGTGTCAGTGGGGGGAGGAATAGTGCCCCATCGTTGGTGTCAGTGGAGGGGAAATAGTGCTCCATCATTGGTTTTAGTAGGAGGAATAGTGCCCCATCATTGGTATCAGTGACACCAAAGATGGGGCACTATTCCTCCCACTGACACCAATGATACTTACATTGCTGACCCCTGCTTCAGCCTGGGCTCGCTCCCTCCCTCTCCCATCTACAGCCAGCATACCTGGCTGCAGCAGCACCGTCTGCACGGCACAGCCACTTACCGGTCAGCTGTATTCCTTCTCCAGCCGCTCTCTTCACTTGCGCCGGATGCTCCCTCGCTTCTTTGATCTTCACGCTACTGCTCGGCTCCTCCTCTCCAAGCTCCTCGCCGGTGATTGGCCGCGTGTGTGCCTTTCCTGAGCTACAGTTCTGGCGGCCAATCATCGGCGAGGAGGCAGACCTTGCAGAGGGAGGGACAAGCTGCCATAGGCTGTTGAGTGATCCCGGGGGTGTGGTAAGATGACAGGGGCAGCATGTCATCCCGCCCACAGATTGCGATCCAGAGATATGAAGACACTGGACCCCCTGACAACCTCCCTACCCCTCCTCCAGCAGCGCCTCGTAGACCGGATCGACATGGGACTGGGACACGGAGTTGCGGACCCAGGAAAGACACAGCAGCCCGCCCCTGTACTAACTGTCCCCTCCGTATTAAAAAGGGGTGCGGCGTTGCCGCTGCGCAGTCCCCCTAAAAAGTGCCGCCCTAGGCAAACGCCTTTTTTGCCTCGCGGCAAATACGCCCCTGGGGGATACACTCGCCCCCACCATAATTTCCACTCGCCATTGGCAAGCAGGCGAGTGGAAATTTCAAGACCTGCACTAACGCATTGTACACTATTGCACTATACACTCTAATGCATTGTACACTAACGCATTATGCACTCTAACGCATTGTACACTAATGCACTGTACACTAACACATTGTACTCTAACGCATTGTGCACTCTAATGCATATCACACTAACGCTTGTGCACTAACGCATTGTACACTAATGCACTGTACACTAACCCACTGTACACTAACGCACTTTACACTCTAATGCATTGTATATTAACGCATTGTACACTTACACACTGTACACTAATGCATTGTACACTAACGCATTGTACACTAACGCATCGTGCACTAACGCATCGTGCACTAACACAATGTACAGTAACGCACTGTAGACGCTAACGCAATGTACATTAAAGTAGTGTACACTAACACGTTGTACACTCTAAGGCATTGTGCACTCTAATGCATATCACACTAACGCATTGTACACTAATGCACTGTACACTCTAACGCATTGTACACTAACGCATTATGCACTAACGCAATGTACCGTAACATACTGTACACTAACGCATTGTGCACTAACGCAATGTACAGTAATGCACTGCACACTAATGCATTGTGCACTCTAACCCATTTTACACTAATGCACTGTACACTTTAATGCACTGTAAACTCTAACGCATTTTGCACTAAAGCAGTAAAATGCGTTAGGGTGTACAGGGCCTTACAGTGTACAGTGCATTAGTGTAAAATGCATTAGACTACAATGCGTTGGTGTACAATGTGTTTGTGTATAATGCGTTAGTGTACAATGCACTGTACACCATCGCATTGTACTCCAACACATTTTACACTAATGCACTGTACACGCTAATGCATTGTACCTAACACACTGTACACTAAGGCATGGTATGCAGTATACATGTACACATATACAAAGATTAAACATGAAGGCCTAGCTGCTGGGATGGTTAATATCGGTGACACATCAATACCCGCAAGCTAATGTGCAGATAAACAGGAAGTAGCATGTGTAGGCACATGTGCGCTAAGTGACATGCTACTAGCCCCCCAAAAGCTGCACATTACCTGTTAAGCAAAATAAAGCATCAAACTATCACATAAACCCCACCCCCCCATGCTATAAACATAGTTGCAATGGTCATACTTACTTTGCAAATGAGTATCAGCTCCTCGGTCAAGAACAGTGATCTTACCATGTCCAGATGTGATCTGGAATTCCACAAAAGAACGATCAGTGCTGCCTGACAGTGCCATATATGAGTGCTGCCTTTCAGTGCCCATCAGTGATGACTGTCAATGCCCATCAGTGCCACCTATCAGTGTCCATCACTGCAGCCTCATTAGCGCACATCATTGAAGGAGATGCTGCCAGCACATCTATGTTAGGGCAGCTGCCCAGGAAGAACACGCAACTTCATTGCCGTGGTTCGGATTCAAACCGACAACCCTAGTGCTGTGAGGCAGCAGTGCTAACCACTTATCCACTATGCTGTGACACCCATCCAGCCTGCATTTCTGTGGTGTGAACAGGGGCGGACTGACAACTCATGGGGCCCCCAGGCAATAGGGGATCATGGGGCCCCTGTGTCCTTGCCCAAACTCAAAAAAGCCTAAAAAAAAAAAAAAGCCTCGGTTTACAAATATTTAATGATTTTTTTTCACAATACAAAGTGTATGTCGGTGCTGATTTTTAAATGTAAATGCCAGCTTTTTTTCTCTTCACTATAGCTCACAGAATTAGCTGTCACTTTCCCGGAGTTACAGGAAACTTTGTTTCTTTTTAAGAAACTAAAAGTAAACATTGTTTCTTTTAGGGTAAATAAACTCAAAAGAAAACATTCTCTTTTAGCTGGGGCAAAGTGACAGCTGAATTTCTAAGTTATAGCAAAGAAAAAAAAAGCAATAATTACATTTAAAAACCAGCACCATAATAAATAAAAAAAACGGCGTGGGGTCCCCCCTCCCATCCATAACAAGCCCTTTGGGTCTGGTATGGATTTTAAGGAAAACTCCCACGCCAAAATTAAAAAAAAAATGGCATGGGGGTCCCCCCATAATCGCTACCAGACCCTTATCCGAGTGAGCGCCCCCCCTCCTGAACCATATCAGGCCACATGCCCACAACATGGGGGGTGCTTTGGGGCAGGGGGGCTCCCCCCAAAGCACCTTGTCCCCATGTTGATGAGGACAAGGGCCTCTTCCCCACAACCCTTGGCTGTGGTTGTGGGGGTCAGCGGGCTAGGGCCTTATCAGAATCTGGAAGCCGGGACAAGGGGAACCCCAGATCCCGCCCCCCCCCCTCTGTGGATGAGTATGGGATACATGGTACCCCATACTCATTCACAAGAAAACAAAACAAATAGTGTAGTTTGAAAAAAGACAGGACACGGTCTTTGACAAGTCCTTCATTAAAAGAAAAAAACTCAAAGAATGTCCCCCGCAGTAGATCCAACTTCAATCACGATGTCCGCCGACCCGAAAAAACAAAAAAAGTTCAGTTCCCGACAATGGCTCCCGCTGCGTGACAGCTCTGGTGATTTGACAGTTCTTAAATATGTAAGGGGTGGGGCCAACCAGGGACATCACACATGTGATGCGGGGTTACTCAGATGATGTCCCCAGGTGGCCCCGCCTGTTACATATTTAAGAACTGTCAAACCACCGGAATAGTCAAATGGTGGGAGCCATTGTTGGGAACGGAACCCTTTTTTTTTTTTCCCTTTCTTTTTTCGGGTCGGCGGTGATTGACGTTGGATCTACTGTGGGGGACATTCTTTTAGATTTTTCTTTTAATAAAGGACTTGTCAAAGACCATGTCCTGTCTCTTTTTACACTACACTTTTTGTTTTTCATGAATGAGTAGTGGTACCATGTACCCCATACTCATTCACATGGGGGGGGGGCCGGGATCTGGGGGCCTGCTTGTTAAAGGGGGCTTCCAGATTCCAATAAGCCCCCCGCCCGCAGACCCCCACAACCACAGCCCAGGGTTGTGGGGAAGAGACCCTTGTCCCCATCAACATGAGGACAAGGTGCTTTGGGGGGAGCCCCCCTTCCCCAAAGCACTCCCCCATGTTGAGGGCAAGTGGCCTGGTATGGTTCGGGAGGGGGGGGCGCGATCACTCGTCCCCCCCCTTCCTGTACCAGATGTCATCAATTACAAGAGGTGTGCAGAGATTTGTAGTCATACAGGTATTATGTGTCATTATAACATGCGATGTATAAAGGTCTAAGTGTTCGGACTTCGGCATTCTGTTCCCAGATCTATCCTTGCACTGATCTCCTCCATCTGTAGCATGTTCTTACAATTGTTGATAAAGTTCTTTGGAAAAAAAAAAGTGGTCGGCTGCCATGACGTTGTACGTTGAATGAAGTTGTCGGCCCCGCCCTTTCGCAGTGAACATGGGGAAGAGCCGGGCTCGGAGGTTTAAGCCGGTGGGCTATGCTCCGACTCCCGCTGTCAAACAATCGGCAGAGCCCGAGGATCAGGCGGAGGGGGAGTCCATGCTCTCTGAGGATCTTCTACATAAAGTGAGTGATCCGGATAGATCGTCCTCCGGGGTGACATGTCCGCCGTGTGCGGGGTCCATGTGTGATCGGAGGGGTCCATTGTCCAGGGCTCCGCAGCTGTGTCTGTACGAGGCAGGATTACATACATGTTGTGGACGGTGTACAGGTCGCTACGTAGAAGACTTGGAACAACTACACATGTGATCGATGTTAAATCGCAGACTAGCAAATAAAGCTTGATTTAGAAAAAAAATGAGTGGGCTGATCTAGGGAAATAGGAGGGTCGAAGATCTGCGCTCACCGGGTATTGGCAGCTGATTGTTCTAGATGTGTAGAAATGTGTGAGCAGTCTGGTAGATGAAAGTAGAAGAGAGGGCAACACTTTGTCATTTTACATTAAGGGAGACTGATAAACCTGTTTGTTTATATTTGTGTCCCTTTGGAGAGATTTCCCATCACTTCCTGTCCCAAAGCCAAAACAGGAAGTCAGAGGAAATCCCCTCAAAGAAGGAATCCCTGGCTGTCACAGGAGTTAGTGACCCCACTGGAAGACTTCCCCTCTGTTATTGATTTAGAGACCACTCAAAATGTTGGATTTGCTTTCACTTTCAATAAAAACCATAAACAAGACTAATAGGGTGAATCTCTAGGGGGCAGTGAAAACTGACAGGGGTTCTAATCCCCATCCACTCCATCAAAAAATACCTTTAATAATACTTCAACCCATTTTCTCCAGAGTATGTTTTTGAGCAGATTAGTGGCCCTTTATTCACCCAGTGCTGATCCGAAATGACACTGAATAGCCAGCCATAAGGTGTTCCGTCCTGTAATCACTGTGCACCCAACTCTACATTCTACAGCTTGGCACACAGATACAACGTACCCACCAATCCAAGGATTCGGGTAATGTCATGGCTGTGATTGGTCATCACTAAGATCACATGGTACTATTTACAGGGTTGACTCCTCCCCTTACAACTGGGGGAGGAAGAGGGATGGGGTATCTGGAAACAGAGACAGAATAAAAAGCTCAGCAGCTGCCGGCTGATTCATTCTGTTCAGTGACTCAGGGTCCTCTTTAGGCTACGTTCACACTAGCTTTGTCAGCAGGTGTCAGACAGGCAGTTGGAAAGCGTTTTTAACTCTTCTCAAACGCCTCTGAAAATTCTGCACATGGCAGCACAGGGTGCTGTTCACACGGACGTGTTAGCGACGCAGCAAAACTGACGCCTCTGGTCGAGTCAGGAGGAGTTGAAGCTTCCCATTCAAGTCTATGGTGCCGCTCCTCAAATGCCTGGCCGGCATTTGCGACGCGGTTGTGAAGTGTTTGCAGAGAGTTAATACCATTTAACTACTTGTCAACCGCAGATAGCCGAATGATGGCTACACTGCGGCCGGCCAGTTCTGGGAGGGCATCATATGACGTCCTCCCAGAACGCACTCTCCTGCGGGCCCCCAGCGATCTCCGTGATCGCTGTGTCCTACGTGATGTGGTAAAAGGCCAATCACAGTGGCCTTTTACCACGTGATCAGCCGTGTCCAATGACACACTGATCACCAGGAAATGCAATTGCCGGTTCTTGGCTGCACTTTCCTCACGCTGTCAGAGCATGAGGAAAGTAATGCAGAGAACTGGTAGTTGTCAGAGCAGGGATCGGCATCGATCATCAGAGCACTGATCAGTGCCCTGATGATTGGTGCCCAGCAGTGCCACCCACAAATTCCGCCCACCTGTGCCCACCAGTGCCACCCACCTGTGCCCACCAGTGCAGCCCAGCAGTTGTGCCAGTCAGTGCCCAGCAGTTGCGCCAGTCAGTGTCCAGCAGTGCCGCCTATCCGTGCCGCCTCATTAGGGCTGCCTATCAGTGCCGCCTATTAGTGCCCATCAGTGCTGCCTCATCAGCGCACATCAGTGAAGGAGAAAAATTACCTGTTTGAAAAATTTTATAATAGAAACAAAGAAACTTTTTTTTTTTTTTTAAATGTTTTGCATTTTTTTGTTTATAGCGCAAAAAGTAAAGTGCCCAGCAGCGATTAAATACCACCAAAAGAAAGCTCTATTTGTGCGAAAAAAATGATAAAAATTTCATATGGGTACAATTTTGCATGAGCGCGCAATTGTCAAAGTGCGACAGCGCTGAAAGCTGAAAATTGGTCTGGCAAAGAAGGGGGTATAAGTGCCCGGTAGGCAAGTGGTCAAACTTCATTATAGGCGTTTGTGGTGCTGTTTTAACGCTTGGCAAACGCCTATCAACAGTCTCAAAACCGCGCATTGGGCTTTTTGGGAGCGTTTGAGGAGCGTTAAAAACGCTTCACAAACGCCTGTCTAACGCTTGTCAAATGCTATAGGGGCATTTGGCAAGAGTTAAAAATATAGTCAAGTGTGAACGAGCCCTTATAAAACTGTTCATGCCCCTCCCCTTATATATATATATATATATATATATATGTGTAATTAGTGTCTCCTTGTGACCTGTGTAATAACCCTTTCACCTTACTCTGCACATCTTCACATTAACCCTTTCATCTCCATCCTGCCACTGTGTGTGACCAGTACATTAGCCTCTTCACTTCCTCCTTCCTCTGTGTATGACCTGTACATATAGGTCTGGTTCACACCACAATGCATTGTGGCAGAACAGCATTAGTGCGCATGTCCCGCACTGCATTCAAAACGTACTGCAGTTGCGATCTGTAGCAGGTGTCAGTGTCAAAGTGATACACCTGCTCTGTGTAGTGGTTTTGCACAGAGCAGCCCAGATCTTTCTCTTCTCGGGTCCCCCTCCAGCACTCCTGTCCCCTCCCTCCTGTCCAGTGCCCCCACAGCAAGCAGCTTGCTGTGGGGACACCCGAGCAGGCATGTTCCCAAGCTGCTGCTCGGTGTGTCCATTCATCCATGGAGCCTTGGTTCAGGCCTGCCCCCCCTCTCTCTTGGCCCACTGGCTGTGATTGACAGCAACGGGAGCCAATGGCTCCCACTGCTGTCTCAGTCGATGAGAAGAGGGGGTCCCGGGATAGCTGAGACTCCAGTGCACATCGCTAGCTTGAGAGGGGGCTTAGGTGAGTATTGGGGGGGGCTGCTGCACAGAAAATAGAATGCATGAAGGTAAAAAACCTTGAATCTTTACAACTATTTTAAGTTAATGACACCCCAAAGGGAGGATGTAAATGCAATGCATTTGCCTGCACCAGGTCACATATGCCCCGCTTACTTACCTCTTTGGGTGATGAGCTGTGTGCCCATGCAGCCAGTGTAGTGGTCCACGGTTTTGAAATCCCCTCTGTTCCTCTTCTTTCTGAAAGACTTCAGGAACAGATTAGAGCGTTTCTCTGTACCTGCATTGCCCAATCAGAATTTCTCTGATCTGTCTCAAAATCACTGCAGAAAGAATGGAGAGAAGAATGGGGATACAGATTCTCAGACCACTGCACTAGCTGTGTGTGCACTGACAGCTCATCACTCATGGAGGTAAGTACAATGGGGACGGATGGGAAAGGAAATTACACTTCAAGTTCACATTTTCTGATATTTGTTGTCATTTTCCACCCTGCAGGGAGTTCTGATTTCTCTGTTTTCTTTCAGTTGCAGAGCCCCTGTCCAGAAGTCAGAGAATTTGCTTGTGCCAACATCTCCAAGCTTGTCCAGCAAAAGCAAGTCATCCCTTCTTTTCTACAGAAAGATGCCGTTCGATGTCTTGGACCATTGCTACTTGATAAGTGTATGGCTGTGCGTGAAACAGCAGCTGGTGCTCTACGGTAAGGACATTGGCTTGCTAGCTTTTACTAAGAGGGCAGTGTGGTCGAAATTGATATTTAAAGCTTTATTAAACCCAAAAGCCAACATGTATTATAGTGCAGCTTACCATTTCATAGATGTGATGGCTGCATTTGTTTCAGTTTATAGGCTTTCTTGCCATTATTTTCATCTGGTGATCCAGCCAGTAGGTCTGTTGTTTTTCAACAGAAGTGCTTTCTCGCAGTGACCATTTAACACTAGCAAGGGTGTTGAAAATGAACATCTTTTATTTTTTATGTAAAATTTTTATCCCAAAAGGGAAAAAAAACTGCTTGCTGTAACTTATTATTATGTATTCGCTGGAGTTCAGCTTTAATTTGTTACTTTTTGCAAATCTGTTAGTACATATAACGCTCCCCTCCAACACAAGACTGACAGTGCTGCTGTCCACTGGTGCCCCTGTGCTCCTTACTCCAGAGTGGAGGCGCTTTAATACAGGAGGTTTGTTACTGGCCAGATCAACAGATGTATGACTTTTGTGGTTTTGGGGTTAATACTGCTTTGATTTGCTGAAGAAAGTTGTAACTTTGCATTTGTTTCTTTGGTTTATGTTTCCTAAAGGAACCTAAGCACATGCGGAGGATTTGAAGTGTGTGATGACATGGTGACCAGAGATATCATGACCCCGTTGGTGGCTCTTTTAAGAGAGGTTTGTAACTGAGAATTGCACTTGCAGGCTTAATGGATAATTTTCCATAGCTTTGATTTGTTGCTGGGCTTGGAGTTTCAAAGGTGGAGGCCTTTGGATCACATAGTGTTTGGTGGTTAAAAGATCAAACCTTCAGATAAAAAATTCTGTTTTGAATTAACAAAGACAGATCTGTTTTATTTTCTAGATGTGGGAGATATTTATGTAAGGTTAATGTAATGATGTGCTTTAGAATTTCAGTTCTTGGGGTTAGGGAGAATACTAGGTAGTGGGAGTGCAGTAGAAGAGCCAAACCTTTTAAAACAGGCTATTCCTTGAATTGGCATTTGATGAAAAAATGCTTTAAGGATTGGTTCACTTTTTAATGACATTTCTTTATCGTACATCATGGGACACAGCAGGCTTTTGATGACTGTGGGTTATATGCCACCTATAGATGAATGGACACTGGGCGACCAATCATAGAGGAGGTCCACCCCAAATAACCCCCTCCTACACAGGAAGTATTTCAGTTTTTTGCCAGTGTCTGTAAGGTGGATGGTCACTGAAAGTGTTGCTTGTGCTCCTGGAGCATACCTAAGGTCTGGTATGGTTCCCTTGAGAATCATGGACTTGAATTGGAGCCATTCAGAAAGCTGTGAACCAAAATGGATGTTACCCGAGCCTCACTGGATAAGGAGAAGAACCCTTGGGTTTTTGCCTGTAATTCAGCTTTATGGAGCTGGACCCTGCACCCTGTGCAGTTTTAAATCTGGCCAAGGCGCTTTCCAGCGGGGTGCTATACAGGTCCGAGGCTGTGGCCCCACATTATGGGGACCGGCCCTTGAAAGTTGGTGCCTGGCGGAAGTGAGGGACCTGCGGCGGAACTGGTAAGCTCTTTTTTCTTTTCTCTCTCTGTAAAGAAAAAAATAAAACAACAAAGCTCAAACTCTGAGGGAAAAGGAGAGGGATTCCTTGTTTGGCAAAGTTTCCACCAGGGGGAGTGATCACAACATTTTAGCCCGGGACATGCTTGCCTGTTGTTTCTTTTGGGGCCACTAGAGGGAACATTTTGGTAAGAGTGCGACCGGGCATCGGGTGCGTGAACGGCGTGGTGTGCGTGCACGAGGATCACATGTGCATTAGCGTCTGGAAATGGAAGTTGGAAGGAGGCCTGGGCAAATGTGGCCTTTTCCCTGTGCCTCTGAGGGATTCATGTGGCCGGGACATAGAACTGGCTATTCAGTGGGGCACGTGAGTACTTGGGTCAGCCTTAGCTGGTTTAGAGGATAAGATTGCAGGGATGATTGCATTAGTTTCTCAAGAATAAGAAGTGGGAGAGAACCCCGTCACTAGAATCATCAAACCTGGAGCAGGAATTGGTGGAACCTGAGGAGAGGAAGAACTGGGGAAAGGTCAGGCAGTAGAGTCTTTGAGGAGTCACAGCCTGAGGAGAAGCAGGCGGACTCCTAATCTTAGAGGTTATTAGTCCAAGACCTCACTGATATGGTACGATCTAGATTCCGACAGAAATCTATGAGATTACTTATTTTTCTCTGGACTCTCTGAGGGCTCCACAGAGAGAAAATGATGTATGCTGACAGGGATCACCCAGACAGGGTTTTTGTTCCACCAAAGAGATTTTCTTTTTTGTACCCTATGGAAGAGAAGTTTAAGAAATGGGGGTATGCTTGTAGTGGATGCAGCTGTTTCATCCCTGAATAAGTCTTCCACATGTACTGTGGATAATGTACAGCTCTTCAAAGATCCAGCGGATAAGAAACTGGAGTCCTCCTTAAGGCCTCCTTCTCTCTGGCAGGCTCTGCCACACAGCCAGTGTTGGCTGCTATTGGCATTTGCCAGAGTCTTTCTGACCGTGTCAAACGACTGCTTGGAAGACCATTGGTGCAGGGGTAATACTAGGCCAAGGATTTGGAGGATGTTCCATGTAGTTTGTTTTGGGGATGAGGCTCCTAAGGATTCAATTCAGCAAATTTCTTCCTTGGCCCTCTTTATCCAGTACACATGCGCAGGGTTGTGTGCCTAAAGAGTTTGTCGCAGAACTGCCATGCAAACGATTATTGGCAGGTTTTCCTTTTCATGGAGAGTGGCTGTTTGGGGAAGATTTGGATAGATAAATCCAAAAGATTTCAGTTGGAAAGAGTTCTCTTCTACCCTTTAAAAGGAGATTCAAGCGTCCTTCTTTTTAGATGTCAGGGGCTTTGGTTGCTGGCCCCTCATCTACTCGGCAGTGGTTTCGCTGCACACAAGTCCCAGCCTCCCAGAGTAGAATTTGGAATCAAAACCCGAGGAGGCCCTGGGTGCAAAAGTCATCCAAGGCAGAACCAAAGTACGCCTCCTTATGAAGGGGCGCCCCCACTCCTTCGGGTGGGGGGGAAGGCTTTTGGATTTTATTTCTGCCTGGAGGGCTCTAATCCAAGACAAGTGAGTCATTTCCATGATTTCTCTGGGGTACAGACTAGAATTTCAATTCTTTCCCCCTCCCCGGTTTCTAAAATCAAATGTACCAATGAATCCAGAGAAGAGCTTTATTATAGACTCTCGATCGCCTATTGTCTCTGGGTGATCATGGAGGTTCCAGTGGATGAATGGTTTCAGGGGTTTTCTTCAAACCTGTTCACAGTCCCAGCCAAATGGGGATGTAAGGCTCATTTTTGACCTCAAGGGGCTAAATCGGTTTCTAAATGTCAGGTCTTTTCATATGCAATCGTTTCGGTTAGTAATGACCTCTTTACAGGAAGGAGATTTTTTAGCGTCCATAGACATCAATGAATATCTACATGTGCTGATATTCATTCCTCAACAACGATTTCTGGGGTGTTCAGTAGGGGCTTAGCAACCGCAGTTCACAGCACTACTGTTTGTGTTGGCCACTGCTTCCAGAGTTTTCACAAAAGTTCTTGCTCCAGTGTTGGGGCTACTCAGAACTCAGGGGGATGTATCTGTCATAGGGTTATCTAGACGATGTGTTGCTCAGAGGTCAGTCGTTGGTGGGTCTGAAGCAAAATGTGGTCCTTACACGTTGCGCTCTGGGGAACGAGGTTTGCAGTTTTAAAGCCAAGAAGTATCCTTCAATTTGCCTCTCTATGAGGTTGCTGAGGAAAATGGTGTCCTCGTTTTGAGGCTGTTCCTATGCCCAATTCCACTCCACACCGCTGAAAAGGAACATTCTGACTGTTTGGAACAAGAAGGTTCCAGCCCTGGATTACGTATGTCTCTGTCTTTTGAAGTACTGCGAAGCCTGAATTGGTGGTTGATGACTCACAGTTTGGAGAGAGGGAGATCCTTTTGGCCAGTGGTGTGGAAATTGGTAACCACCGATGCTAGCCTCTCAGGTTGGGGGGCTGTCCCGGAGGAGTCCACAGTTCAGGGGACGTGGCTTCCACAGGAAATGGTTCTACCCATCAGTCTCCTGGAACTTCGGGCAGTGAGGCTGACTCTTGAGGTATTGGACATCCAGGCTTCAGGGTTGGCTTTTAAGAATTCAGTCTGACAATGCCACAGCAGTGGCATACATCAACCACCAGGGTGTTACCAGGAGTCGAAGGCCTCTGGAGGAGTTGAATTACTTTCTGACCTGGACAGAGGGAAATGTTCCAAGTTTGTCAGCAGTGTTCATTTTGGGGGTGGAAAATTGGCAGGCGGAATATCTCAGTTTCTGGCGGTTAATTCCAGGGGGATGGGCTTTGTATCCTGAGGTTTTCGAGGGAATCTGCCAGCGATGGGATTGCCCAGACGTAGATCCAGGTTCAACAACGTCTGTTTTTTGTGTCCAGGGTAAGGGACCCTCGCGCGACAGGGGTGGCTGCCTTAGTGAGTCCTTGGAACCTGTTTTCAATGATTTATGCCTTTCCTCCGATTCAGTTGCTGCCACATCTCTTACGCAGGATTCGGGAGGAGACTATTCCGGTAATATTCATTGCTTCGGCCTGGCCCAGGAGGGCCTGATACGCGGGCATAGTGAAGAGGTAATTAGACAGGCCGTGGTCTCTGTCATGTCAGCCAGACTTGCTGTCTCAAGGTCCTATATTGCAGCCAGCTTTACGGTCGCTAAATTTGACGGCATGGCTATTGAAACCCAGATCCTAAAGGATAGGGGAGTATTGGATTCTGTCATCCCATCATGTTGGGTGCTAGAAAGGTAGTCTCTAGAAAACTTTATTACAGAACGTGGAAGGCTTACATTTCCTGGTGTGAGCTCCGGTAATGGCACCCACCAAAGTGATTGGCAGGATTTTGGTTTTTTTTCAAACAGGGCTGGAGAAGAAATTGGCTATTGGTACCATTTAAGGGCCAGGTTTCAGCATCAGCTGTTTTTTTTCCAGAGGTCCATTGCGTCTCACTCTTTGGTTCCCACTCTTTTACAGGGAGCAATGCGTATTGTTCCTCTTGTCAGGTTGCCTTTGTGTCCTTGGGACCTGAACTAGGTTTTGCAAAAACCCCCATTTGAACCTATTCAAGAGATTTCACTGGTCCTGTTGACTCATAAGGTTTTTTTCCTAGTGGCAATCACTTCTGCAACAAGCGCGTTAGAGCTGGCAGCTTTCTCTTGCAGAGAACCATTTCCGGTTTACATCATAAGGTGGTGTTGTGACCTTAACCGATTTTTTTTTTTTACCAAAGGTTGCTTCTAGTTTTCATCTCAATCAGGACATCGTTCTGCCTTCATTCTTTCCTAGGCCTCAGCAAGAGAAAAATCTCTGCTTACCTTGGATGTGGTACGTGCTGTAAGGGTCTTCATGAAGGTGACAGCCCAGGTCAGGATGTCAGATACCCTGTTCGTGCTACCAGAGGGGCCTAGGAAGGGGCAGGTGGCATCCAAGGTGACTATTTCACTTTGGATCCACCAATTGATCATTCAAGCCTGTGGTTTGAAAGCTACGGTCCCACCCTTTCAGGTGAAGGCACACACTTCCAGGAGTGTGTGACATCTTTGGCAATCTGCCATCAGGCAACAGTGGCTCAGGTTTGCAAGGCCACTACATGGTCTTCGGTTCACACATTCACAAGGTTCTACCGGGTAGTGTCAGACCTGCAGAGGATTTTGTCTTTGGCCACAGTGTTTTACGGGCAGATGAGTAGGTCCTGAGGGATTATTGATGATGGCTATCATGGTGTTACCCGCCCCTCAAATTTCTTTATTGCTTTGGAACATCCCACATAGTCATGAATAGCCTGCTCTGTGTCCCGTGATGTACGCCTAGAAATGTATTTTGCAGTTAAGTATGTAGAAAAAAAAATCCAGTTTTTGAAAGGATGCCATATGCATTACAGCTTTAGGTGTGCAATAAAATGCTGTCCTGAATTTTAAAAATGATCCTTACTTTTGAACTGCTTCTACTGTGGGCTCCCCCTCTCCATCCAACCATTGTAAATATTGCCCCAGAACCTCCCAAACAAGAACTTGGCTTGCTCAACCATGTATGTTTAGTCTCTCTCTTTTTCGCAGCGCCCTGAGCTCAGCTCCTGCAAGAGAGTGCAGACTGCATGCGCATGGTTGGGCAAGCTGAGTTCTCATAGCCCAGGGCTTGCTTGTGGAGGAGCAATGGGAAGCCCGTGTTAGAAGTAGCTTCAAAAGTGAGAATCGTTTTTAAAAATTGATGACAGCATTTTAATGTAAGCTCAAGGCTGTAATACATATAATTTGATAAAGGTGAACTAACCCTTTAGGCTGAAGTTATCACTGGCAAACTTTAATCAAAATGATCAGTAGGTCCAGAGAGAGAGCAGCTAAAGTAAAATGCAAGTCTCAACATTTTCAGTAAAAGTAAAGTAAAACTAAAGGCAAAACCTTTTTTCTTTTGTTTTAAACCCCTGTTGGTTATTTTGCGATCTTTTTTCCACTAAGGAGATTTCTCTTCACTTCCTGTCCAGTAGCCATAACAGGAAGTGAGAAGAAATACCTCCAAAGTAAGGAAATCCCAGGGTGTCACCAGAGCTACCAGAACTAGGTATATTCTTAGATAACCAGAAAAACGGTTCATGAGGTGGGTATGAATTATGCAGGATTTGGATGGGTTTTCCTTCAAAGATAAACCATTCAAAGGAAAAACAGTAAGGATGACATTGTTGACCCTCTTGTAGAGATGCAAGTAGCCATGTGAGGCTGATGCTTCTACCTGAATATCTTCAGACAGTATGTAAATAAAGGCTTGAGACTGTCCTAATCTGCGTGTTTTGTAATGATTGGTGACTTGCTTGTTCATGGTTTTGTGATTTGAAAGGTTTTGAAGAACACAGCACAGGCAATTAGCAGTTCCAGAAGGAATTCAGTATCAGCTGCTGCATTGGGTAGATGATCAGAAACAAGTTTACAAATCTGATGTCCTAGCAAGGTTATCCTACAGAGGTGGATGGCCAATGTTTCAGAAAGGCAATTCTCCACACCTGCCACAGATTGCCCCTCTGAAATGTTTGCAATCCACATCTGATGTTTACTTCTGTTTTCTTGAATTAAACAGTGGGATTTTGTCCCTGTATTAAAGTGTTTATAAAGGCAAATATGTTTTATGGTGCATTCAAGCGGAGCTCCACCAAAAGGGGACGTTCCGCTTTAAAGACTGGTCCCTCGCTCCCCATTAAAGATTGGCACCTTTGGGCAGCCGGTACCCACTCCCACTGCCATCGCCTAGGCCAGTGGTGGGCAACCTTTTTTTTCAACTGAGCCAAATCTCGCCAAAACCACGATTGAAATTTATTTTGAGAGCCACATTTTTAAAACTGAAAATACATCTCCCATATAGTAATTCATCCCCCATAGTAATTCATCCCCCATATAGTAATTCATCCCCCATATAGTAATTCATCCCCCATATAGTAATTCATCCCCCATATAGTAATTCATCCCCCATATAGTAATTCATCCCCCATATAGTAATTCATCCCCCATATAGTAATTCATCCCCCATATAGTAATTCATCCCCCATATAGTAATTCATCCCCCATAGTAATTCATCCCCCATATAGCAATTCATCCCCCATAGCAATTCATCCCCCATATAGCAATTCATCCCCCATATAGCAATTCATCCCCCATATAGTAATTCATCCCCCATATAGTAATTCATCCCCCATATAGTAATTCATCCCTCATATAGTAATTCATCCCCCATATAGTAATTCATCCCCCATATAGTAATTCATCCCCCATATAGTAATTCATCCCCCCATAGTAATTCATCCCCCCCATAGTAATTCATCCCCCCCATAGTAATTCATCCCCCCCATAGTAATTCATCCCCCCCATAGTAATTCATCCCCCATATAGTAATTCATCCCCCCCATAGTAATTCATCCCCCATATAGTAATTCATCCCCCATATAGTAAGTCCCCCCCCCATATAGTAAGTCCCCCCCCCATATAGTAAGTCCCCCCCCATATAGTAAGTCCCCCCCCCATATAGTAATTCATCCCCCATATAGTAAGTCCCCCCCATATAGTAAGTCCCCCATATAGTAATTCATCCCCCATATAGTAAGTCCCCCCTGTGTCAATTCACTTACCTTTGCTCCGCGCGTTCCTCTCGTCGTGCTTCCCGCGCCGTTCTGGTCTTCAGGGCGGACTGTGAGAGGAGAGGAGTTCGTCACTCTGCCCCGCCTACATCCTGGCTGCCCCGCCTACATCCTGACAGCTGCAGAGTCCTGACTTTTGGGGCGGCCGCCCGAGAGGAGGGAGGGGAGCGGGCGGCCGTCCGAGAGGAGGGAGGGGAGGTGAGGGGGCGGCCGCCCGGCACACGCCCGTCCGAGAGGGAGGAGGGAGAGGAGGGAGGGGAGGGAGAGGAGCGGGCGCCCGGCACACAGAAGAGCCGCATTTAAGCTTGTAAAGAGCCGCATGTGGCTCGCGAGCCGCGGCTTGCCGACCACTGGCCTAGGCGATCTGAAGCAGAAGTTATCCTTCCTCCCCATAGTTTTTTGGGACACGTGACAGGTCCCAGAAGACTACGGGACCATTCAGGAAGCGCAGCGCTACTCGCGTATGCGCAGTGGGCACCCGGCTGTGAAGCCGGAAGCTGTTACAGCCGGGTGCCCACGCTGAAGATGCTGGCGCCTGGAACACCAGACAGCTGGCTGTTTTTTAAAAGTTAGCAGCTACAGTTTTTGTACCTGCTGACTATTTTTTGACAGTGTAAGTGGAACTCCGCTTTAACATGATTTTTCCTTTTAGGGGGATATAGTTTAATTAAACTATATTAGATGATCAGATTACCAATGATGTCATAAATTATAGAAAAAAGGTAGCGCCGCGCTCCTATATAATATATACAACTTATGCTTCTAAAGTGTATCAAATATCAATATACCACAAAATGCATATAAAATATTACATATAGATAACATGCATGGTGAATAAACCTAAACTTATATTGCCTTAATGGGTGCCATGATAAAATCCTGTGTTGCACCCATGTAAAGCTATGTGTGCTCTATATTAATAGTGCAAAAACATATGTGCACGTGCTAAAAATATAAAAATAAAAATACAGTCTTTAAGATAAATGTGCAAGTAGATATTCTGTTCCTTGTCTCCGAGTGCTAGATGGTCTCCTTATATGCTCACCTCTATATTTGCCTGAATGAATCCAGGCAAATACGCTTTATATCCTTCCAGGATAGATGAAATGGGATAATGCCTTTGCTCTAGCCGTCCTATGAGGTGGATATGTATATGGATGGATCCTCCTGTTGTGTACTTTATCTCCCTGTGTACCTGTGAGTACACTGAGTAGCTCTCTTGGGGTCTCCCAATTCCCCTCCTGGGGTTGTTTCCTCGTTCACTCCTCCTAATATCAGCTCATGGGATGTTTGGTCAAAGAAAAGGAAAAGCAGACCATAGTGTCTTATCCTTATACAAAATGGGTTTATTTTTGCCAGTAACAAGTATAACTTGATAGTATGCAGCTCATAAATAATCCAGTCAGGCTTAGATGGCAATCAGCAGGTAAAAAGTAGATACAAAGAAAACCTCTCTGCAGCTGCCTCTGCAGTGCTGTCTGCCTGTGTTTGTACTCGGATCTGCTCGCTTCTCCAGTGCAATGTCGTGACGTCAGAGCCCCTCCCCTACGCGTTGCGTCACAGGGTCACGTGACTTCATCAGGGGGAATTTGATTGGATCTAAATTAGCTATGGGCCTGGTTAAATCCTCTATGGGGCATGACTAACCAAGTGAAGTCACGGTGATAGATTTAGTTTTTAGTGGATTGATAGGATGCTCTCTTGTAAATATTGATTTTATCCAGAGTACAGATACATTATTTGACTGTTGTATTTTAAGGGATCATTCATCAATGAAAAAAGGAAAAAAAAAAACAACTTCTCTGTCTTGTGTAATTTCTTTCTCTGTACAGTGTTCCACTGGTTTAGATTCCAGCTTGGTGCCATCGATGAATGGCAAAGACTTACCAAAGAACTATGTTGAAGATATTGTGAACCAGGCTATTAATGTGTTGTGGAATATGTGGTAAGTTTGTATCTTTATTCTGACACGTAGTGAATATTTATTTGTCATTGCAGGCAAACGTGTGAGATGCTTTAAAAATGAAAATAAACCATGGTACAGGGTTCATATAATATTAAGAGATGATAGAAATGTAAAAGGTTTTTCTAAAAGAGTTTCTCACTGAATGTTTCTAGTCTAGAGAAAAAAAGAACGTTTGGGAATTTAAAATAATTAAAAATTGTTTGCTTTTCATGATATTTGAGTGCCCACTGCCTCACCCCAAATATATTTTTGTCCTTTTATGTGGAACAATTTGTTACAAAGGTAATAGTAAAAGTTAAACATTTATAGATGCATGGATGTGTATTTGTTGAAATAGTGATAATAGTGGTCCTCTAGTGGTTTTCAGTTTAAAAAAAAATACAATTAGTGAATTTATATAAAAGCAAACTCTGCACTCCAACTCTAATCCACTCTAGCAAATATATTTCCTGAAAAAAAAGCAGATCCTACAATGAATCCATAAGTAAAACTTGATATAAATAATACTGTATGTTATCTGCCATGTAGTGCTAAAAAAAATGATGCTTTGAATCAGTGGTGCCCAACATGTAGCCCACCACCTATTGGGCACCAGAGTGGCAGCAGGATGCCAGGTGCTGGAATGTTCTCTGCGTTCAGCGCTATGCACTGAAAGAAAGAGACTCTTCTGTTAGGTGGAGTGATATTCCTCCACAGTGCAAGTAAAGTCCAGTCCTCGTATAGAGTGCTGTGAGGTTTTATTATACTGCCACTGACCACCAATGTGGGGGTAAGGATGGGGTTATAAAGTATCTGAACAGACTCAATTGTCTCCCTTTGAGAATCGGTAGTTTCTTGCCCACTGAATCAGTCTTCCATTTCTAGGTTTTGGAATTTCCAGTTATTGGCGAATTCTCATCTGGTCTGCATCCTAGAGTTCCAGAAAATGTGGTTCCTCCTACATCCCCCTGGCAGGTCACCTGAATTAATCTAGTTCAACAATGTCATGGTGATAAAAAGAACTCAAAGATCAGCGCTTGGTGTCAAAAAAACAGCAGCTAGCACAAAAGGTCAATAAAAAATAACCTTCACAATGCACAAATCAACACAGCGCAGCACTCTAACACAGTGAATGAAATAATATGTGGAAAGTCAAATTTATATGTGAACAGTTATAAGTCCATATACATCACCCAATATGCATCTAGAAGTAAATATTCATAATGTACAATACAGGTTTAGAAGATTTAGTCACTATCCCTTTAAGTGGAAGAAATCCTACCATGAAACTGTGATCACGGTCTCTTTAAATACAGTAACCATATATGGAGCAATGAATCTTCGAAATATGGATAAATATGTGTACGAATAGAAATAAAAATCAAAGCAATTTCAACCAAAATAAAGTGTTCATATGGATTCTGATCCAGTGATATACTATTCCACTGTGTGAACTGCCACCAAACACACTGCACTCATCAGAGGGTATGGCTGCTTAAATTACAGGTAGTACAACCACATTATGTTAATTCCTCAGGACACAGATCGTGTCCTCCATCAGGATGGAATGGACCCTTTAAGGATAACAATGATCTGGTAACCACATGAAAGGTGTTCTCTTTATCCTACAGCCAGCGAAGGTGTGGTGGAACTATAATGACAAGTGTGGTGACCCAGGAAGCCAGGGAGGACTGCATTTCCTGGACTGTGATTATCCATGGGATCTACACATCCAGATTGTTTTTTCTTTTTTTTTTTTTCCTGTTTGTTTCACAAACCTTGAGAGGAAGGCTTTTCTGCTCCACAGACTCCAACGCTCTTCAAAGCTTAGGGGTAATACGTATATTCCGGCAAGGTTTTATCTTAGATCTTTTCCCCAAGGATGTTTTACTTCTTTTTAAATAGGTGGGAGTTGATCTTGAACCTCAGCTTTATTAAGTCTGCATTCTTTCTTGCTAATTTTTGGTGAAGAGCTCAACCTTCTATCCCTTGCCTAATGCTTGTACATGTAGCTTACTCTGTTTAAACATGTTGACTCCATGTTATCTGCCCATGGCTCTCCATGAGGAACCACTGTAATTCTGTACTAAGTCACCTTAAAACAGAGTTCCACTCACCCTGTCAAAAAATATGTGTCAGCGGCTACAAAAATTGTAGCTGCTGACTTTTAAAAAACAGCCACTTACCTGTCCCTCGGTCCCGTGGTGTGTCCCCCGCAGCCTGTTTCACCGGCCGTCTTGTATTCCAGGAGGCCGGCATCTTCATTGTGGGCACCCGGCTGTGATAGCTTGCAGCTTCCCAGCCAGGTACCCACTGCGCATGTGCAAGTAGCCCTGCACTTTGTGAATGGTCCTGTAGTTTTCTGGGACCTGTCATTTGTCCCAAAAGACTACAGGGAGGGAGGGAGGGAGGACACCTTCCGCTTCCGATCGCCTAGGCGATCAGACCGGAAGTGGGAGTGGGTACCTATCAAATTCATGTACCCGCTCCCCTCCCACCCCCAAAGGTGCCAATCCTTAATGGGGAGCGGAGGAGTAGTCGTCCTTAAAGCGGAACTCCCCTTTTGGGTGGAGCTCCGCTTTAAGGGGCCTTAGTGAGATAAATGTCTGCCCTGACAGCCATTCCATTCATGGAACCCTATTTCTTTTGGACGTTTAAAGGGATCAGGTGGGATGATGCCTAGGACCTTTTTCTAACTTAGTGGCTTTGCTCTTCCTCCAGTAGGATATCAATTTCAGATCCTTCTGTCTTGCCATTTCTCTTTTGAAGGAGCTCCTTTTTGACCATAGTTTAGGCTGTGAGTTTTTCCTTGTGTTGCCACCCAATTCCACTTTCTGGTTTATCCTGGTAGGATTGTTTTTTTTGTTTTACCCTTCTGCTTAGATCAGGTAGACCAGTTTCCATGCATATAACCTACAGTTCTATCTTTTTTGTCAAGACATTACCCTCTAGTTAGATATACCCCTTTGTTCTTGTTTCCTTATACTTGTTACCAAATGGGGGTTGCAGCCTCATCCGGTGCCTGATTCACGTGTATGGACCTTCAGGTGGCTCTTGAGCAGCCGCCAGCCCCCAGTTTTAACTTTGTTCATGTTGGGTATGTTAGGTGTTTGCCCAGCCCTTGGAATGCCTTTGGACATCTGAAAGGTGAAATACTTCCTGTGTCCTTCATTTAATGAGAATGAAAAAACAATTTTTGTACTCGCCGTAAAATCCTCTTTTGGAGTCAGTTGAAAGACATGGGTCACACTCCCCTACACTGTGACACAAAGGTTTACATGTCTCAGAATTAAATGGATGCTCAACAAAATTTTTGTACTTCTAAAATTGCTTTCTAGTAGTCCATTGTGGGACATAATCTTTCACACCTGGAGGATTTGACACTGGCCAACAAATGTGGGCCAGCCTGGAATTACCCCTCCTACTACCAGCATTCTTCAGTTTTCTTAAAAGCAGTACTGAAAGCATGATCATGGGAGGCATGGGACTTATGTCCCTCAATGGACTCCATGAAGAGGATTTTATGGGGAGGACAGAAATGCTGTTTTCTCCCATTTAATTCCAGCAGTTGTACCCTTGTGTGAATAAAGAGTTGCTATAATGTAAAATACAAGAATTGTCAAAATAAAGAAGGTTTAGGAGGCAGCATCCACTCTTCAAGCCCCATCCTCACATGTACAGAATGGGGCTCAAATCTTGTTCACAGAATCAGATAGTGTTTTTGGCAGAACAACATGGTTCCCCATTCCTTGGCACTGCATAGCTCCATACTGATTAACTTTGGTAAATCGTTTCAGCTTCTTAGTTGAAGTGTGGCCCAGAAAAGGCTAAAACTATGCAAATGATGGATGTTTTCCTTCATTGACTGTCTATGTGGATTTACCTTAATCCATATAATAATTCATGGTACTGTATTATAATACTGTTACAAAAAAAAAATTAATTCTTGCAGCCATTAAGAAATAATGTGAGAGCTGTGATTGGTCCAGCTTGTCACATGGTACAAGGCTGTTCTAAATAGCCTTGTACCATGTGACCTCTGTGATCATTCACAGATTTCACTAGTAGTAAGCAATGATGTCAGAAGTGACATCTTGCTCACTACTATTCATGTGATCACTGATTGGCCAATCAGTGATCACATGATCGGGACCTCACACAGAGGTCCCATACAGCAATCAGTGTTCGCGCTCCAAGGCTGTAAATGCGGGCGCCGTTTATGAACGGAAACCCGCTCCTGCACTGCTCCCTTCCGGCTGTTTATGTACATGGGCTGGACGGGAAGTGGTTATTCCTAGCAGTTTCTGCAAGACAGTGTATTATGCATTTGTGAGCAGGTATAGTTTTATAGTCACAGATTGCTTAGAGAAGATTTCTTCCTCTTTTGATCCTTTTCTTGAACCCAGTACCTAACAGTACAAGCTCACCTTTAAGAAAAGAAAAAATGCCTGCACATGAACATTCTTTAGACTTGAACAGGTTGTTGCTGCTGCAAAACGGATGGCCATTCAAGGTTATAAGACATTATTGCACAAGCAGCCCTGCATTAGATATTTAGCAGCTGAACTGCAGACAGTGAGGGAGGCAGCAACTGTTTAGGTGTGTAAGGATCTGCTGGGGACTAGACTGGGGGAAAAAGAGGACAGCTGGGGTCTGGGGGGATTTTGTGTAAAGTTGAAGTTTTTACTTTCATGCTGCAGCCATAGCTAGGAAGGAAGGATTGCTGACATAAAATGACCAGCAGCCTAGGAATTCTATTTATTATAGAGATGCACTGTATGGACTGAGCATTCTGTCTTTTTGTGGAGGGGGAAAAAAGCAAGGGAGTTTCCTTTAGGAACCAGTGATTTTATGTATTTATTTTGGCTCCCTGTCAGCTTAATTTGTTAATCCTCGTTGCATGACCCAATTAGTACTTATGCAGGAGGATAAGTCACTAAAATATTTCATATTTACCTGAAAAATATTTTAAATGTACAAAGCCTGCTCGGATTGGCTGAGGTTGTGACATCATCAGCCCACCTCTCTGGCAGGCTTTGTATTCTTTAGTAGAATACATCATTTGCCATGATTGGCCCAGTGTATACTGTATGTAGCCGCAGCTACCGTACATACACGCATCCAGCGGGCTGATTACAGTAGGGACGTACCGGTACGTTTTGAAAACCCTTGGCTCAGCGCAGTATACTGTATATACCACACATCCAGCGGGCTGACAGATTAATCTGTCATAGGGACATTTGTTTTGAGCCAGCTTGGCTCAGCACAGTATACTGTATGTACAGTATTACCACACAACCAGCCAGCCTGACCCAAACAAACTCAAGGTTCACATTTTATACCCCGCGTATAAGACGACCCCCAATTTTTGGGGTATATTTTTAAGTATAAAAAGTAGTCTTATACACCAGAAAATACTGTATTTTGTGCTCAGCTGTAACACTGTATGCTTAACTAGATGGAGGAATTCTGGCATACAGAAAATCAGTGCCTAGCCATTGTCCAACACTCCAAAAATTTCTAAAACCGAATGGGGTTGATTTACTAAAGGTAAATATACTGTACACTGCATGTGCTGTTTCTTTATATGTTTTTTGTTTTGTTTTTTTCTTTGCATGTCCCCTCCAGATCTAGAGCAACTGCACTTTCAGTGCACTTCCATGTGCGCAGCCTATTTGCCTTTAGTAAATCAATTCCAAAGTCTGTAAAAAGCTGTAGATGGTAGTGTTGGGGGCGAGGACGCCCTGTGCACACTAGGAAGTCCTCCTCAACCAGCATGAAACGCACGGGCGAAAGTGACATCACCATGGCGAGGGAGGCCGGGAAGATGATGGGCTACACACTTGGAAACCACTGCTCCTTCTACAGGCCTCTAGAAGCAGCAGTGGGCTTCGAGCATGTAGTCTGTCATCTTCCCAGTCTCCCTATCTCTAGTAATGTAATGTCCGCCCATGAATTCCACGCTTGTTGGGGAGGACTTTCTCGTGTACAAAGGGTGTCCTTGCCCCAACAACCATCTACAGCTTTGGATTGTGGCGGCGGTTGTCCAGGATGGGGATGAGCTGCCAATACTGATATGTTTGTGGAGCGATACCTTCACTTTTTTTAACCTCATGCTAATAAATGGTGTAATATAATACATGTAAATGGTGTAATATAATACACGTAGGTGGTACTTCCCTTTTTTCTCTCTTAACACTGTACAACTACTGTCAGCCTAATTGCCTGAAAATTGGCCACTCTAATGTATGAATATTACTGCTTGAACTCTTCCAGTTTGTGCATTTTGTTGTAATGTCCTTAATTAATAATTGTAACAGGCATATTCAGTGTGCATTAGTTCATAGAGAACAATAAGAATAATCTTTGTTTGGATGTCTTCTCTTTAAATACATATAGCTGATCACTGATCATTCCTCACCCCCCCAGGCGTTGAACTATTTGAAGAAATGCAAGTGTGGGAGGGAAAGAGGTTTATATAGGCTCCTTTGTATTGCATATAGGCCTAAGTTGGCATAGTTTGAAATTCAGTCAGTTCAGCAGGAACCATCCGAATTTCGATCCATGTACCGTCCATATAGTTTCGATCCATGGCCGTTCCTGTTCATGATCTATCTTATGAACTGGCTTGTAAGACTTTGCTTTGATCAACCAAGCAGGAATTCAGTGGGGAGGGGAGGAGTACCCTTTCAATCTCAAATGTGTGGATGGGGGAACCTGTTCAGTTCCTTTTGCAAGCAGGGGAGCTCGGAGGGACCCAAGAAGAGGAGGATTGGGGCTCCTCTGTGCAAAATCACTGCACACAAAAGATAAGTATGACATTTTTGTTATTTAAAATAAATTAAAAAAAAAAAAAAATATATATAAATATATATATATATATATATATATATATATATATATATATATGTGTGTGTTTAGATACATTTGAAGTGTTTTTAGGAATGCCTGCCTATAAATATTGTTAACATATTTACTTGAAGATAAGCAATATTATATTCTTTTATGGTTCTTTTTGATGTAACTGTTTTCTCACTCTTGTATCCCTATAGTGAAAGCAACAGTAAAGCCTTATCTGTCTTTAATAAGGAAAATTGTGTAGACATTGTTATCCAGTGCTTAAGCAAGTTCCCAACAAACATGGAGCTAGCAATTTCTGCAGGTAGCATCCTTTTATTTTATTTATTTATTTTTTTATAGTTAAATTTCTTCATCTGAAAAGGAAAAATTGCACAATATTTTGCTTTGTATTGACAGCTTACTGTCTACAGACAGTCACCGAAGACAACTCCGACTTGTTGGCCTCCTTGGATGCTGCTTCCCTGCAGATATTGGAAAATGTTCTTGGAAACACTGCAATTACAATGGAGATGCAGCTTTTAAAAACTTTGGTTGCAGGTAAACAGATGACCACTTCAGGTTCTAAAAATTGCTTATCTGCCACAGGTTGGAACTGAATTAGAGTAAGAAAATAATGAAGTCAGGTGTTTATTATTAATAATCATCAGAAAAATTACATCTAGAATCTGATTGTTTTGGTTAGCATCTAGAATTGGATCCCTAAGCGTAACTTCCTTATTTGTCTGGTTCTGTAATTTTATATACAACTCCCTATGCCACCATTGGCCCATTTGTTTGGAACCGCATCACATTATATTTTTTAATCTAAACCAGCCTTTAATTGGGGTGCCGCGGCCGTCACGTGAGACCGAGTTCCATGTTCCCCAGCTAAACTGTAAATTGGCACTGACTGTAATTACACCTAGGAAAGTGAAAGCCATAGAGAGCTGTCTTGTGAGTGTTTGCTCTGCTCTCTGCCGCCCCTATAGTGCAGTTACCGGCAGGAAGAAAAAAGGTACAGTACTGCCGATTTTTAAAAGGGGGTGTGTGTGTGTGTAAAAAAAAAAAATATATGTGTGTGTGTACGTACATGCGTGTTTATATGCTCATGTATGTACATTATTTTTAATCCTGACCCCCATGTTCCTGTATGATCAGAACTGGTTTTTTTTTAGGGCTTGTATATAATACTCCTCTGAAAAGCAATCTATGCTCAAATCACTTTTCAGAGGCATTTGACAGGCACTGGAGAGGCAATATGTTGCCTACTCACTGCCTGTTTTAACCCCTAAATGCAGCATCCCCACACCATTGCAGCACGGTTGCAGCACAGCCCCATTCACCTAGGGGTAGATTTACAGTCGGAGCCACAGCCTGTGTACACTCCCAGCAGCTGCCTCTACAAAGGGGGAGTAGTTGGGAATGGTAAAAATGCAGCTGAAGTGTGTGGTTTTACCACTCTCCAACCTTACATGTGATCAAGCCCTTGGTTCACATCTGTGTGGCTGTCTGTAGGGCAGCACATTCTTTTCAATGAGTTGTCCCACAGAAACACAGGAAAAGAATTCCCTGACCCTTTAAATCACTCTGAAAACTCACCATGTTTGCCAATGCATGGGGCTAACATTAAGAATTAATGACACCCCTGCATGCATGTCTGCTAAAGAACAATGCGTTTGTCTGCATGTTAGGAACGTGCATGATTTTTCAATCATTCCACGATTCGCTGTGATGTGAACCAAGCTTTATACTGGGTTGCCTCAGGACTTGAAAATACTTTTCAAGGGTGCCCCGGCTGGAAAAAAGGTTGAAAAACACTGATTTAAACACATACCTACATACATAAAAGAATGGTATACATACTTGTTTTTCCTGCTGCCCATGCTGCTCAAATTTTCTGTTGCAGAGAAATGGTCCCCTGAAGTTTCACATTACTACAGTCACACGTCATATTAGAAATTCTTATACACCCTATATACTGTATTTTTAGGCCCCTTTTAGCGGATCCACTTGCTCAGCAAGGAATCTCTCTGCTGATCGCCGCTGAGCAAGCAGATGACAAGTTTATGTCTGCTGCACTAATGCAGAACAGACACAGCCTGCTGTTTTCTATGGTGTGTTCGGATGGAAAGGAACCGCCTGTTCGTTTCCATCCGACCATCATCAGATCCGCCAGACGGATGAGTAACGGATCCCCATCCATCTGTTTTTAGCATACGGGATCGGCTCAGATGCTGGAGGGTGTCAATGGACACATGTCTGCTGACACCTGCTGCTCCATAGAATGCTATGGATGGTCCAATCGGGTCCTCCTGAAAAACTGACAGGCAGGCCTGATTGGACTGTCACTATGAAAGGGTAACTCCTGCTCGCTGCATGTCTTTGTGATTTTTCTAGTGTCCAACTTATTTTCTAAAGTTCTTCTGGGAAAAGGTTACCCATTTTTTGCTAGTTTTTTTCCAAATACTTTCGCTGCGTTGTTGCTTGGTCTTGACTGTTTGGCAGCTGTCTGGATCGGCCTTGATTTTGGAGTGCTGTACCCTGACCCCACTGGACTGGACATAGCAGGGATATCCTGGAATATGATCGGCTTGCACTGGGCACTGCTTGTGTTGCTTTCCAGACTTGGTACAGGTAAAAGTTAATTACGTAGCACTATACAGATCCATTGGCATTGCCTCAGCTCTTGCCCTGTCTCTGAATTTTCACTGAGTAGGCAGTTCAGGCTGAGCATTAGGAACAGTCTCATTATTTGCACTCTTGGGTGCCTCGTAAATTTCCTACTGCCATTGAATTACAATGGAAGGGTTCAAGGGATTGAGCACTGACGTTGCCACCTATTGGGTGGAGTTTGATGCGTGCTTTTTTTACTGCCATTCTGCATTGAAGAAGCACCTTCATGCTGCTGCCCCTATGAAGCCTTTTCTTGTATCCTGCCAGCCTGAAATCTTCTTGACCCTGTTCCTAGAGCCTATGCCATCTTTGTAGCCTTCTCTAGCATTTTAGGCACCGCTGCCTCTTTGCTATATCCAGTGTGGACTTCACTGCATTCATGCAGGACTTTATGGGCCAAATAGTGAATAGGTTTCATGACTGCAGAGGCCCCATCCATGCTCCTGCACCTTCCCTTGCAGATTCTCTAACTGGTCTGCCCATGGGCTCAGGGTCATCAGCCACTGAGACTTTGAGTCTCTCCAGTTATTGATGGATGAACCTGCTTCTGAGAAGCATACCAAACACAGAGACTCTTTTGGCTGTTATTGTATTGTTTTGGTTTTTACCACTTTGAATATAGAGGATAAGCCTGTCTCCTCTACCAGCACTATCACCAGTCTGGGATCCTTTTAGAACTCCTAAGACCACCAAGCTCTTCCTAGCGCACCTACTGTTTTCAGTCTCTTCGTGTAAACTGGACACACATTACCCCCCTCCCCCAAGTGCTTAACAGCTCTTTTTCCATTTGAAGGGGTCTTTTTAATGTGTCCCACATTAACAAAGTATCTACCATCCTAGCACAGGATACGCCTTCCTTTTAGCACCCTATTGATAAGCAGCTGCAAGGCCCTGGACTGCAGAACCTGCACTTAAACTGCTTAGGGTCTCATCAGGAATGCCAGAGATGACAGGAGTACCTGTCTTCCTTGGCCAAAGAAGCCATGGGCTCAGTCTTGAAAAGCTTGCCCCTCGCTGAAGGCAAGGAAAAGTATTTTTCATTAATTTCGCCCTCAAACTCAAAGCTCAGACTGAATTATAGCCACCATTCCACCAAAAATTTTTGGAATTCCAAGTCTTCCAAATGGGGGTAACTTTTGTTAGCCTTTGTTTACTATGAGACACCATCTAAAATTCTTGGATGTGGCAGATGTGGTTTTAAGGGGCTACACGCTAGAGTTTTTCTCCCAATACACACTTCTGAGCAGGCAGTTACACACAGGAGGCAGGAAGCATCCATGATCTACCTAAAGCGCTCATTGAAAACTACAAGGTGACAGCCGCAAAGGCTATCGGTACTTGTAGTTCATTCATTCATTAAATGATGCAGCCGTGTGGGCAGAGCCTTGCATGGCCACGCTCTTTTCAAATAGTGACAGCAGGTACAGGAAGAAAATCCCTTGCCTGCTGTCACAGGGAGTGAGGGGATTGGGAAGCAGCTGCAGGAGCGAGAACATGTTCAATGTTTATTTATTTCAGGTACTTGTATAGCGCCGTCAATGTTCCCAAAGGTGAACTTATCCTTTTAAGTTGCTTAAGCTGTATTATGAAAAGACTGATAGGTACTTTATATGTATCAAGCAGTAATTGGTTCGACGATTGTTTGCTGTAAGATGCCCATCAAATCTTTGTCCCCATTTACTAAAGCTGCATTATGACTGAATTTGCCCATGCATCTGTTAGATGTAGACTGTTCTGCTTCTGTTAGACAAACATCTGGATTTCCCACTCTTCAGTGGAAAATCGGGCCTCTGTAATGTTTCTAGTACTCATGATCCCTAAATGCTGTCTTTCCTCCATATGCTTGACATCACATGTGCTGGCTCCTTGTCCAAGTAAATAAAGCACAGGAAGAATGTACTATGCAGGCCAGTGTGAGGCAATCTAGCTGCAACAAGCTTTCTTTACAGTTGGTCTTTTCAGATGGTAAATCCTTGATTTTATCAGAGATTCACAAAGGAAAACCAATCTGGTTACTGAACCACAACATTCAACATTCTGTAAATACAATTTTTTTTTTTTTTTTTAGAGAAAATGGAGAGGGGTTAGAACACCTTTTTAAGCTTTTATTGCTATATGTGCTCCCATGAGGGAAATTCAGCCTCTTTATTTGTCTTGTATACTGTTATCAACAAGAGAAAAACAGGTGTGGAAAACTACTTGTCCAAGGTACTAAATCGGGGTTCCAATGTACTTGTCCCTCATGATAATCTACTCGATAGAAAAAAAAATAGTTTTAACCAAAGCCATATTTAAATCTGAGATGCTATTAAGAATGGGGCTTTCAAAAACGAAAGGGGCTTTATGGCGACTTTTAATATTTTTAACATTGCGCTGTTTATCTTCTACTTACCTCCCTGCCTTTCTCCGTCACCGCACTCGGGGACTAGCAGGGAGGGGAGACACCTTGCAATGGGACGAGAACCGATTGGGTGCTCATCAAGAAAGGGGAGTGTCAGGCTTTCCTAATGCTCGCAGAAGCTCATCTGCTGAATGAGTAAATGAGGCGCTGACCCCAATGAAGAAAAATTATTCCTTCAGGTTACTCTCGCACTGGAAGCACTTGGGTACTCAGTACAAGCGCATGCTGAGCAGCCAAATCATGCTCTGGTGTCCACTCTTTTGAAGGATAAGTTCACCTTTTAAAAAAATTAATAAATGCACATTTTTTTGCAGGTAAAAAAAAATGTGAATTTAAATTTTTTTTTTTCTTTCAGGAGCCTGAACGGCATTGCACCAGCGATCAGCAGATCGTGGGTGTACTGCAGGACTCCTGCAGACTGTCAGTATAATCTGTCTTTCCGCACCTCATGCGGGCAAGCAGTTTCACACTGACAGGAAGAAACAGTGAACTACCAGAGCACGGAACAGCAGCCGTGGTAGTTTGAGAACTACAAGTCGACAGTCGCAAAGGATGTCAGTACTTGTAGTTGATTTTCAAAAAGTGACAGCCAGGTGCAAGGAACTTCTACCCTTACTGCTGTCACACAGAGGGCTTGGATAGCTGAGCTGCTGCAGGAGCAGGAACATGTTACATGTTCCATCCTAAAAGTGGGTGGAACATGTAACGTGTTCCCAAAGGTGAACTCATCCTTTATCCCTTTTGCTGGAAGAACCCTTTTGTGTTTTTTTGCAGACTACTGCAAACTACTTTTGAAGATTACATAAAGCCCAGAAAACATTGTATATTTTCTGAAAGCTGAAACCCTAGATAAAATAAATAAAATAGTGGTAGTTCAAATATTTTTTGTCACATGGTAATACTGCAAAGGTCTAGGAAACACAAAATTTCTGTAAAAAAAACACACTTAAGTTAATTTTAGGGCACAAGAAGGCAATAAATTACCCAATTTTTGGTAAAATATAAACGATGAAGTTACACCAAGTAAATAGATACCCATCATGTCAAACCTTAAACCTTAGTCAACACTTTTAAAGCCACCTCTAGGTCATCAGTTTAGCATTGTGGAGTAGGTCTAAAGCTAGAATTATTGCTCTCATTCTGGCTTGCACAGCGATATGTAATGTTTATCGCAATTGATGTTTTCACGCATAGGTGCCCTGACGTGTGTTTGTATGTGGGGTCCTCAAATTTTTTTTAGTGGAGCAGGGGTTATGTGTTTTGGGTGTTACTTTTTTTATTTTTTTTTATAATTTAAACAATTTTTTTTTTTACTTAACTTTTTTTTTCCATTACATAGGGACAGAAAGTCCTCTATATGATGATCTTTTAGTGACAGGTTCTCTGAGACATCCAGGGTCTAAAAGACCCTGTATGTCTCTCCTGTGCTCCATTGAATGTGATGCACCACACCTGATTTCTTTGACTGGAAAAACTGTCAACGGGCCCCAGAAGTGACGTCATTCACGTCACCTCAAGGTCAGAACAAGAGGGGAGGAGAGCAGACGCTCTCGTCCCTCCCCTCTACCAGCCGGCACGCCACTTCACTGGTTCCGTGCCCGCAGATGGGAAAGCGGAGCCTGGCATACAGAGCTGAAGGAGGTGTGTGCACGGGTGAAGAGGGGGGGGGGGGCACTTTAGCGTAGTGTGTGGAAGCAATCGGGTGGCAGCACGGACGCCTGATGCTTTCACCTGTCAAGCAAGCCCTGCTGCTTCCTCACAACAGGGCTAAATGTTAAAAGGAAACAACCTGCCCGGCACATGTAGTTCCAGGCGTCAGGCAATATAAATTGCACATCTCCGGTGAAAGTTAAAGTAGTATTAAAGGTTTACGTTTAAATAAAAACAAACATGTCATACTTACCTGCTCTGTGCAGTGGTTTTGCACAGAGCAGCCCCGATGCTCCTCTTCTCGGATCCCCGCAGTGGTGCTCCTGGCTCCTCAGAAGGTTTTTTTTTTTTACCTTTACCGTGCATAGAAGGTTAATGCATGAAGGTAAAAACCACCTGCCTTTAGAGCCACTTTAAAGAAAATCACAAATTTTGGGTTTGTCACTAGAAAAGGAATGATGGGAAAATCTTCTAATCTGGATACTTTCTCATGACTCTGGCGACAACTAAGGATTCCCCCAGTTTGGAAGGAGTTCCTCTCGCTTTCTGTTTAAGAACAGGAAGTGAAGAGAAATGTTTGCAATGGAACAATGTTGGATTTTTTTTTCGCCTTCTGATGGGTTAGGCAAGCCCAAACCTTGAAAAACAACCCCACAACATAATCCCCCCACCACCAAACTTTACACTTGGCTCAGTGCAGTCAGGCAAGTACCGTTCTCCTAGAAACTGCCAAACCCAGACATGTCCATCGGATTGCCAGATAGAGAAGCTGATGATTTACCCCAGAGAACAGGTCTACACTGCTCTGGAGTCCAGTGGTGGCATGCTTTACACCACTGCATCCGACGCGTTGCATTGCACTAGGTGATGTAAGGCTTGGATGCAGCTGCTTGGCCATGGAAACCAATTCCATGAAACTCTCTACGCATTGTTGTTGTGCTAATCTGAAGGCCACATGAAGTTTGGAGGTCTTTAGCTATGGATTTTGGCTTCTGTGCACCGTGCGCTTCAGCATGCGCTGACTGTAATTTTACGTGGCCTACCACTTTATGGCTGAGTTGCTGTTGTGTCCAGTTGCTTCCACTTTGTTATACTACTACTAACAATTGACCGTGAAATATTTGGTAGCTAGGAATTTTCATGGATGACTTCTTGTACAGGTGGCAACCTATCACGGTACCACGCTTGAATTCACTGAGCTCCTGAGAGCAACCCATTCTTTCACAAATATTTGTAGAAGCAGTCTACATACCTAGGTGTGTGATTTTATACACCTGTGGCCATGGAGGTGATTGGAACACCTGAATCCAATGCTTTGGAGGGGTGTCCCATATATATATATATATATATATATTTACAATTTCCAAATTTTGACAAAACTGAGTTTTATAGAACATTTGTTTAGCTCATTACATGAAAGAAAGGTAAATAATATAACTTGGATTGCAAAAATCTTCAGTTTTTCTCAAATTAGTTGATGCAAAAATTAATACACCCTACAACAAAAACTACTACATCTAGTATTTTGTATGACCTCCATGATTTGCAAGGACAGCCCCAAGTCTTCAAGACATGGAATGAACAAGTTGGAGACATATTGCAACATCTATAGTCTTCCATTTTTCAAGAACAACCTCTTTTAGAGCCTGGATGCTGTATGGATAATGATGCTCAACTTGTCTCTTCAGAATTCCCCATAGGTGTTCGATTGTGTTCAGATCAGGAGACAGGAGACATACTTGGCCACTTGAATCACTTTCACCCTGTTCTTCAGAAATGCAACAGTGTCCTTAGATGTGTGTTTTGGATCATTATCATGTTGGAAAAGTGCACGATGACCAAAGGCACAGAGTGATGGTAACATCTTCTTTTTCAATATAGAGCAGAACATCTGTGAATTCATGTTACCATCAATGAAATGCAGTTCCCCGACACCAGCAGCCCTCATGTAGCCCCACAGAATAACACTGCCACCACCATGTTTCACTGTAGGCACCATGCATTTTTCTTTGTACTCTTCACCTTTGCGATCCCATACAGTTTTGAAGCCATCAGTTCCAAAAACATTTATCTTGGTCTCATCACTCCAGAGTACAGAGTCCCAGTAGTCTTCTTCTTTTTCAGTGTGGTCCCTGGCAAATCCTAGGCGGGTTTTTTTGTGCATGTACTTCAGGAGAGGCTTCCTTCGTGGACGACACCCATGTATGCCATTCCTCTGCAGTATATGCCGTGTTGTGTCACAGGAAACAATCACTCCAGTTTGGCTTTCTACTTCTCTAGCTAACTGCAGTGAACTTGCTTGGCGATTTTCTTCCACCCTTCTCATCAGAAAATGCTCCTGTCAAGGTGTTAACTTCCGTGGATGGCCTGGTCGTCTCTGTGAGATGGTTGCACTTCCATCTTTGTTAAATTTTTGTTTCACTTTTGCTACAGTATACTGACTGATAAGTAAAGCTTTGCTGATATTCTTGTAGCCTTCACCTTTCATGTATAAAGAACTTATTTTTTTCTCAGGCCTTGCGACATTTCTCTTCTATGTGGTGCCATTGTTGACAGCATGAAATGGGAAGGGGTTTTCTTTAAGTAATGCCCTTTTTATAATCAACTGTCTGCTGGACACCTGCTTAATGAGTAATTGGACTCACCTGTAGTTGAATTCTTGTTAATTAGGGTTTTGTTGTCTAAAATTTAGCTTTGCTCCTAAGACTTTCATTGGGGTGTATTCATTTTTGCAACATCTTGAATGAATTTGTTAGGAAAAATACTTTAACAAATCTTGTTTGCAATCAATGGCTTACATTTGTGGGAGCATTTTGTAGTATAGTGTTTCATAGAAAATGTTGATTCTGAAAGAAAAGTAAAGTAAATCTGTTGGGGTGTACTCATTTATGCAGATAGATAGATGGATGGATGATATATATGCATGGTGCCTACAGTGAAACATGGTGGTGGAAGTGTCGTCCCTGTGGGGCTGCTGGTGTCAGGAAGCTGCATTTCATTGATAGCATGAATTCACAGATGTACTGATTTATATTGAAAGAGAAAATGCTGCAAAACACACATCTAAGGCCACTGTTGCATTTTTGTACTCATTTATGCTGAGCACTGTATGTACACTATGTTGACAAAAGTATTGGGACACCCCACCAAATCATTGGATTGAGGTGTGCCAATTACCTCCATGGCCACAGGTGTATAAATTCAAGCACCTAGGCATGCAGACTGCTTCTACAAATATTTGTGAAAGAATAGGTCGCTTTCAGGTGGTCAGTGAATTCAGGCGTGGTACAGTGGTAGTTTGCCACCTGTGCAATAAGTCCATCCATGAAACTTCCCTGTTATGAAATATTCCACAGTCAACTGTTCATGTATTATAACAAAGTGGAAGCAACTGGGAACAATAGCAACTCAGCCACGAAAATGACAGAGTGGGTCATCACATGCTGAAGCGCACAGTGTGCAGAAGTCTGCAACTGCTTGCAGAGTCAATAGCTAAAGACCTCCAAACTTCATGTGGTCTTCAGATTAGCACAACAGTGCGTAGAGAGCTGCATGGAATGGGTTTCCATGGCCGAACAGCTGCATCCAAGCCTTACATCACCAAGTGCAATGCAAAACGTCAAATGCAGAGGTGTAAAGCATGCTGCCTCTGGACTCTAGAGCAGCAGAGACATGTTCTCTGGAATGACTAATCATACTTCTCTGTTGGCAATCTGATGGACGTGTCTAGATTTGGCAGTTGCCAGGAGAATGGTACTTGCCTGACTGCATTGTGTAATGTGTGGTGGAGGGGGGATTATGGTGCGGGGTTGTCTATCAGGGGTTGGGCTTGGCCCCTTCGTTCCACTGAAGGGAACTCTTACCCCACAGGCTATATCCTGCTGTCTCCCCACTCTGGGATTCCTTCCTCGATTGCTCTAAATGTTCTCGGTGAAAACCATACATGCTCTAAACGAAAAATAATGAGAAGGGCCGCTCATAGTGTAGTACTAAAAACGTATTTTTAATTATAAAAGAATGCCACTCACATTGACAGAATACATGCAAGCTCATCTGTGTTTCAGCACTGTGAAAAATCTCTCCTTCCATTCTTGGCCACAAATCTGGTGTGGGGTTTTTTACACACTTGCATTTGTACACATTGTCAATATTGTTTGCTATTTGTATACACATACACATATCACCTACCACACAGGCTAGTAGCACTTACTGTACGTGTCTGCCAGGTTATAAACCACATGCATTTTGGGGCTATGTTTTTATTTTTCAGTTGTTTACTTAATATATTATTTGTCTTTCTACACACCCACTTGTTTGGAGTTTTTACAATTGGGTTGAGTGCTTGGGAAAGTTTTTTTACTTTTCTTTTTTGTAATGGCGCTCCCTGTCTCTAGGGGGCTGGCAATGCCAGGATACTATACCAACAATGTTAAAAGGAAACTAGAGCGCCACCTGTTGGCTAGGTGGAAAACTGGTATGTAAATACAAAAGCTATTTTCTTTGTATACATGTGACTTAATCATTTATTTATTTCAGGTACTTATATAGTGCCGTCAATTTACGCAGAGCTTTACAAATATATTGTACATTCACATCAGTCCCTAACCCTCAAGGAGCGTACAATCTAAGGTCCCTAACTCACATTCATATACAAGGGCCAATTTAGACAGGATCCAATTAACCTAATCAATCCAATATGGAGCCTGTGCTATTGACAGTAGCAGGAGACAAAAGAAATGTTACTCTTTGGATTAAACATGTGTATAGCTTATTGAAACGCATTCTATGGATTTACTTTTTCTGCTTATGGCATTTTTATTACATTTCATAAATCTGTTCCACAGGTACTGTTTGGAACTTGAAAGAAAGGATTCCTCCTCATAGCCAGGCTGACTCTATAAATGCTATAATGAGGATACTGTCAGAAATCCTCTCTCTGGATGCTGGGAAATTCATTGTGAAGATGAAGGAGGTTGAAACTCTGCGTTTAAAGACAGCCGAGTCAGAGGCAGAAGAAGTGTCAGCAAGTCTTGAAGAAAGTGCCTTAAATGAAGATGATGGTATTGCAGATGGTGTGATTAAAGGCTCCAGTCCTACAGATTTCTCTGATTTGAACCCAGTAGGTTAAACAAAATTTTTTTTCCCCTTTCAACTGCCATCATTTCTTTATAGATACAGGTGAAACTCGAAAAATTAGAATATCGTGCAAAAGTTCATTTATTTCAGTAATGCAACTTAAAAGGTGAAACTAATCTATGAGAGAGACTCATTACATGCAAAGCAAGATAGTTCAAGCCGTGATTTGTCATAATTGTGATGATTATGGCTTACAGCTCATGAAAACCCCAAATCCACAATCTCAGAAAATTAGAATATTACATGCAATCAATAAAACAAGGATTGTACATAGAACAATATCGGACCTCTGAAAAGTATAAGCATGCATATGTACTCAGTACTTGGTTTGGGCCCCTTTTGCAGCAATTACTGCCTCAATGCGGCATGGTATGGAAGCTATCAGCCTGTGGCACTGCTGAGGTGTTATGGAAGACCAGGATGCTTCAATAGCGGCCTTCAGCTCTTCTGCATTGTTCGGTCTCATGTCTCTCATCTTTCTCTTGGTAATGCCCCATAGATTTTCTATGGGGTTCAGGTCAGGCAAATTTGCTGGCCAATCAAGCACAGTAATCCCACAGTCATTGAACCAGGTGTTGGTGCTTTTGGCAGTGTGGGCAGGTGCCAAGTCCTGCTGGAAATGAAGTCCGCATCCCCATAAAGCTCGTCTGCAGAAGGAAACATGAAGTGCTCCAAAATCTCCGGGTAGACGGCTGTGTTGACCCTGGACTTAATGAAGCACAGTGGACCAACACCAGCAGATGACATGGCTCCCCAAATCAACACAGACTGGAAACTTCACACTGGACTTCAAGCATCTTGCAGTGTGTGTCTCTCCATTCTTCCTCCATACTCTGGGTCCTTGGTTTCCAAATGAGATGCAAAAGTTGCTCTCATCAGAAAAGAGGACTTTGGAACACTGAGCAACAGACCAGGTCTGTTTTTCTTTAGCCCAGGTAAGACGCTTCTGACGTTGTTTGTTGTTCAGGAGTGGCTTGACAAGAGGAATATGGCACTTGAAGCCCCTGTCTAGGATCCGTCTGTGTGTGGTGGCTCTTGATGCACTGACTCTAGCCTCAGTCCACGCCTTGTGAAAGTCCCCAACACTTTTGGCCTTTTCCTGACAATCCTCTCCAGGCTGCAGTCATCAATGTTGCTTGTGCACCTTTTTCTTCCACACATTTCCCTTCCACATAACTTTCTATTAATGTGCTTTGATACAGCACTTTGAGAACATCCAACTTCTTTTACAATTACCTTTTGAGGCTTTCCCTCCTTATGGAGGGTGTCAATGATGGTTTTCTGCACAACTGTGAAGTCAGCAGTCTTTACCATGATTGTGATTCCTACTGAACTAGACTGATAGTCCATTTAAAGGCTCAGGAACCCTTTGCAGGTGTTATGGCTTAATTAGCTGATTAGAGTGGGACACTTTGAGCCTAGAATATTGCACCTTTTCACAATATTCTCATTTTCTGAGATTGTGGATTTGGGGTTTTCATGAGATTGTGGATTTGGGGTTTTCATAATCATCCCTATTATGACAAATCACAGCTTGAACTATCTTGCTTTGCATGTAATGAGTCTATCTAATATATTAGTTTCACCTTTTAAGTTGCATCACTGAAATAAACGAACTGTTGCACAATATTCTAATATTTCGAGCTTCACCTGTAAAATCCAGGTACGTGACCTGTTTAGACAAACCTTGAACATTGGCTTTTTTCTCTGCAGTCCAAATTTTGTATGGACTCATGCAGCATTTCTTCTTTACATCTACTGACCTAACTTTGCAGGTTCTAATTTCAAAACTTAAATCTTACCGGCTTTGCAGTGACAAAATACAGGTGTAACAGCTATTTGAAATCAAGTCAACTTCGTGACTGCTGCTAAAATAGAAGATAGAAATATTCAACCCCAATTCCAAAAAAGTTGGTACTTGTAAAATCTACATTAAAACAGAGTGCAATGATATGCAAATCTCATAAACTCATAGTTTATTCACAGTAGAAAATAGAAAACATCAAATGTATAAAGTGAGAAAATGTACCATTTTAAGAAAAAAATAAGGTCATTTTGAAATCGATGGCAGCAACATGTCTCAAAAAAGGTTGGGACAGGGCAACAAAAAGCTGGCATAGTAAGTGGTGCTAACATGGAAGAGCTGAAAGAACATTTTTCAACTAGTTAATTTGGCAACAGGTCAGTAACATGATTATATATAAAAATAGCGTCTCAAGTAAAGATTAACATGGTTTACCACAAGCAGTGCAAATAATTGTATTCTGTTTTTTTGTAGATTTGTAGTAATGTTCCCTGTTAAGGGGATTATGTTACATGTGATTTTACCTTTTTTTGTTAAATCAGATTTCCAGGCAAATTTTTAAAGTCCTTCATTGACTTAAAAAGTTAAAATCTGTATCACAAGGAAATGTCTTTCTGTTCATTTTAGGTAATTTACTTAGCTGGACTACAGGCATACTGTTAAATGCACATATGAAATACAAATTGGAGTTGTTTACCTGCTAAGTGTTGCTCTCTCCTCCTATTAGTTAGCACATTACATTTATTGATGTATTAATGAATACAGAATGGCATTCATTTGTGTATTTTAAACCTGCCTGGAGTTGAGCTTTAAAGCTCAACTCCGGTAGGCCCTCATTTTCCTCACTTACAATGCAAGACTGATGGTCCTCTATTGCATGTGATGACATCACAGCTGCGACCACCGGAAAGGGGGCTGTTGAGAAGAGACTGAAGAAATGGTCAAGTGGAAGGAGGAGCCTGCTTGAGTGAGGATAAGTAAATGTACTGGTATCTTAGGCAGAAATGAGGATTTAACATTTACAGTGTGGGATGAGCCCCACTGCAAGGTTTTTTTTAATTTTTATTGCAAAGTAGAGGCTTTTCAATTTTTGACTTTTTTGATGTTGGTGACTGAATTGTGTACATACCCGTTTGTTTTGTGCATTTGTGTCATTCATGTTTTAATCACGTGACGGCCAATGATGCTTTCAAACCACCCCCCTCCCCTTGCTCAGAACTCCCATTCTTAAAATGACTTTCTGCACAATTGTAGTACCAGTGTGGTTAAATTGAAAAAAGTGTGAATTCAGAATCTGTAGCGGTACACACAAAACAATGCTCATTGGATTGGAGAAATATACCCCACTGCACAGTCTATTACACGAGGTGGCCAATAGTAACTGTGTGTTCATTTTTATTAACTTTGTTCAAGGTATCAAATGAAGAGCTCAAGCAAGCATCCTGTTTATTGGTGGCTCAGAAATCTGCACTGGAAATGATTGTTAACTTGTGCTGCAGTGATGGTTTGTACATTTCTAAACAATATATTTTTTAGCTTTTCAAATGATTGATTTATCCAGAACTGATATCTGCTGCAACACTGTACAAATTAAGCCATGGTTGTTATGGTCTTCCCGTCAGCAGGGATGGAAACCATTTCATAATGATGCCTTGATGTCTAAAATTAATTCACTTTTAGCACTTGTCTTTTTATTGCTTTAGGGCTTGTTTACACCGTGTGCAGTCAAACACGCTTTAAATGCAGTGTGAATGCATATGCAAGAAACATGAAAGTATTTCAATAAGTCTAGTTTACCCCATTGTGGTGATTTCATGTGCATTAAATAAAAAATAAAAATAAAGCCTGTTTCATCTTTTTGCACCGGAATGCACTTGAACGGAATGCAACCACATGTAAATGCACCTCATTATTAACCCCTTGCCCTCCAGAGGATTTACCTCCCTTCCTGACCAGGCCATTTTTCACTACACGGCGCTGCGTTACTTTAACTGACAATTGCGTGGTCATGCAACACTGCAGCTAAATGAAATTTAGGTCCTTTTTTCCCATAAATAGAGCTTTCTTTCGGTGGCATTTGATCACCTGTGCGGTTTTTATTTTTTGCACTATAAAGACCTACAATTTTGAGAAAAAAAACAATATTTTTGACTGTTTGCTATTAAACATGTCCAGTAAAATCCCAATACATGTACTTTAACTGGTTTATGTGAAAGTTATAATGTCTAAAAATGTGTGTGTGTGTGTGTGTGTATATCAGCAACTTATTGCGGGACTGCGGCGGGCATTCTGACACTGGGGTGAACTAACTGTCAGTGCATTTTATTAGCACTGATCACTGTATTAGTGTCACTGACACTGTACTAATGGCACCGGGCAGGAAGGGGTTAACATCTGGGGCAAACAAAGGGTTAACAGTGTGCTGTTTTACTGTGTGCGTTTCACTGTGTCAGCACATTGCTTTGTATTGCTCTGCTATGCAGAGCAATACAAGCAATGTGCAGGAGCTGACAGGAGAGAGATCTGTTTTGTTTACATAAATATCGTCAGTGATACTCGGCGATTGCCGGATGCCAGTGGGGAATCACCAGTTGAGACCCGGTGATTGACAACTGAGGCCGCCAGTGGCAGCGAGGGTAGGGTGTGCGCATGCCCCTACCCGAAACTGAAAAATCATGTGTATATATACGTGATCTAATATCTATCTATATCTAATATATATATATATCCGTATTTCTGCTATAGGGCGGCAGGAAAGCGGTTAAAAAAAGAAAATGCCTAAACACACTGCAAATGTATGTAGACACACATGCGGGCATGCAGAACCACACACTAAATGGAGAGATTGTGATTTACATCCCCACAAGGAGGATCTTCACCCCAAATTTGTGTGCACATGTTTTTATTTATTCTTTTTTAATGCCCTCTTACCTTGCTTATTAGGTTATTCTCAAAACAAACCTGTTCAGTTACTACAGGGTTGCCCTGTTGCAGTCTGATGCCACTTACCTGGTTTCATGCTGCTCTTTTCTGTACCTATGTCATCAGGGGGTTGGCTGTTGGGTTCTTGCAGCAGCACATGCGATTTAGAGTATGCCAATGCCATCTGGGAAGCGTGACATCTATAATGCAGTAAATTGTGGGCAACCGGACTGCCAGTCTCCCCTAGGTGAGAATTCTAGTAGTGCTAGGAGGGGTCCAAAAAAAAAGTATTAGGGAAAATTAATTTGAAGTTTGGCTAGAGAAGGGGAGGTAACAGTGCAATGATGGAAAGTGCATGAGGAATGTCTGCTTTAACTTCAGTTCAAGAATTGTTGGCCATTTTTGTGTTTGACTAGAAATAATCTTTGTAATTGCTTGTGTTTTTCAAGTAGTTGTGATTGGGACTTGCTACTTTTTTTTCCATTGTTTGCTTTTTGTTTTTACCTATTGCAATAAATTGATTAAATAATCATTTGTATCCCCAGAACCATCTGATGATGAATGGGAAGAGCTCTCTAGCAGCGATGAGAGTGAATTTAGCTTAGAGAAGTCTGTGGCTGATGGAGGCCAGCTTCTTACTCCACTGTGCTTGTCTGCTGAAGTTCACTCAGCTCTCCTTGATCACTTCATCCCAAAAAAGGTACAGATCAACATGGCATGTTTTTCATTTGTGGCCATATGATGTAGTATATTGTGTGGGCAAAATAAAAATCGTATCACTATTTATTTAGGGCACAGAAATTAATTTAGTGGAACTACAGTCAGACTGCAAATTATACAGTTAAAGTGTAAATTTACATTTTCACAAATAACACACTACATCTCCCCCCACTCCCCTGTCCCTGCTGCATTCGCCTCAATGGTTGCAGTGGTTGGGGGATTTTAATTTTCTTCTGTGACAAGTCAAAGTGAATCCAATTGGTCAAAGTGGTCACATGCCAGCACATGAGAAATAAGAGCCACTCTGATCTGTCCCAGAAGCCCTAAGGAAAGAAGGGGAAGAAGAGTGAGCCTTCAAATCCCTGGAATGATGCACCGGTTACGTGGGCAGTAACTGCTAATCACCCAAATGCAGCAGGGACCAGGGTTGTGGGGGCAGCGCACTTTTAAATACATATGCATGAACGATTTTACCTTCCAGAGGATTGTTCATTTTCAGCCAGTCTTATAATGCAGGCATCTGTGGCAGCTTAATTTCTGGGGCAATCACAGAGAGCTCTGCTTATTTATTTTTTCTTAAAAATGTACCTATGACAGCAATTTGTAATATATTAAGATGGCAATGGAGGAATAAATCCTACACTGAAGATCAGTCGGCATCACGAAGATTTCTATAGAAAAAGTATAATTTTTAAAGTTGTAGTCTGAGGAGTTTTATCAGTTGAAAAAGCCAGTCAGAGAATAGTCTCATCTACTGCACAATGCATATTGTTGACAAGGTTATAACAAGGTGTGTGTGTTATAATAGAAATGTTTTTGCTGTGAGTGCAGAAAGGGAGCACATTGAGGCTCGCCACACCACACACAGCACCTGATGGTTTTAACAACCAGTAGGACAAATAAGGGCCAGGATGGAGGGCACAAATATAATAGCATGGGTCAGAGTTCCAGCATTTAACAAAATCACAATCCAAGTGTACCAACTGTTATTCTGACGCTAGCAACAATCGCACTCCATGTCAGCGTAACACTAGAAGTCGCAGCAATCTCCGTATCCACATAACAGCCACACTCCCAGTGTGGAACTACAGGTCCCAGTGTCCAAATGGCAGCTCCCAGACAATGAGGAACTGCAAGTCTCAGCAGTCCCTATTGCAGCATACACAAGTGCAGAACTATGTCCCAGCATCTCCTTCTGGACTCCCTCTAGTGAGACCTTACAGTCATTAGTTCCTCTCTGTCTGACACAGAAGCAAACTCTGACTGCTTTCTCTGAGCACAGGGATGTTGTATTGAATCTGGAGTTCAGCAATCAGAGACCGGAGCCCAGATTTCTGGTGCTGAGGTGTCTGGCTATATCAGGGTATTCTAAATCCTGTTCTCCCTGCTGTGTTTCCAGATCCTGTGTTAGCGCAGGACCCCATTGGTCATTGATGCAGATCAGCTGACTGATTTACACATGGACTAATTGTTCATGTAACAAATCGCAAATAGTGGCCCCACTGGACTGGGCTTTTTTCCGTGGAGCCACTAATTTGCCTACCTGCCTTTGTGCTGGGAGCGCGCCACATGGCATGCTTTCAGCACAAAGATCAGGGTGTCACTGAGTGCCCTGCGTTCTGTTCTAATGACAAATGTTGATCAAACAATCAACTTTTGTCGATTAGAGTGATGCCCGCAAGACCATACACTGCTATAACTTTGGCTGAAATGTGAACATTGTATGGGCAACGTAAGCAACAAGCTTGCAGTAACCTCTTCTTTTTTGCAAAATTTTAAAAGTTCCTAAGAAGAGTGTGTTTATAGTACCATTGGAATAGAAACAAGAGGAACAAAAAGGAACGAAGGGTTGTTAGAGTATTATATTGTAGTTCTAGAAGAGAGGGAAGGGGTGGTTACTAAGCTGGAGTTCCACTTTTATGTTGCAGTTTATTGATTTTTTTTTTTTTTTATTTCCCTTTAGGTATTTGATAAGACTTGGTTCCCTGATGGTAACGCATTGCAGATTTGTACACAGAATGCAACATGGAAGCCGTTAATTACAAAGTATTTTCTTCGTTGTCGTGCTTTATTTCTGGCTTCATATAAGAGTGATTACAACTGGTGCTAACACTACATTTATTTTTTTGCTGTGTTACAGGATGTACAGTGTGCAGTGCAGGGCACTGACTTGTTTACATAATGTTTTGTCAGCATTGGACATTGAGAGTCTAGGCGGAGCCTCCGCATTACAGGAACTTTCTCAGCACCTTTCACAATTAGTCTTCACACAATTGGGTAGGTATTTTGAATTGGAGTGCAAAAGTCTGCCTTTTTGTCTCTGCCCATAACCTGCCCAATAGCAGCATTTTTCTGCTGTTTCTTCAGGGGTGCCTTGGAAAATGTTTAAAAATTGGCCAAACATTGTATAAAGGCAGCTGGGTGGATCAAGACTATCTTTTTAGTCTGCATTTACACCGGCGATTAGGGCCAGTGCAAATTGTAGTGGCAGGAATCAGATTCCTGCTGTGGGTCTCTGCAGGTAGGTGCGACCGACGTCCCTGTTCACTGTAAGGACAGGTTGCCAGCAGCTGCAGCTATTCAAGGCTCTCTTCACAGCCAACGATTACCTGCAATGATTGCTGTTGGACGCACTTTGTGTGCATCCAGCAGCAATTGCCGCAGGTAATTGCAGTCTGTGCAGACACCCACAAATAGTTTCAACCTATCACAGTGACATGGGGCCAGCAGCCTCAGCAGGGATATGATTCCTGTGGCAACGGTTCGTATCAGCCTTAATTGCCAGTGTAGACTTAGTTGCAAAAAGCCACAGGTTTTCATTGTGCACCATTACAGTCTTCCAGCCATCTGTGTCCTAACAGCCTCAGGATTTTGCATGATTTTAAAGGATACCTTGGCTGAGAACAGGTTGAGAAACTTTGGTTTAGAATCTTTCTTGTCTCAAACGTGCACAATTGACTTTTGAACCCAGCAAAAAAGCAACACGTTTCTTAAACTAAAGCGGAGTTCCAGCTGGAAAAAAAATAAATAAAAGTCAGCAGCTACAAAAACTGTAGCCGCTGACTTTTAAAATACAGTCATTTACCTGTCCCTCAGTCCAGTGGTGTCCTCACCACGGCTGGTTTCACTGGCCATCTTCTCTCCCTGGCACCGGAATCTTCAGTGTGGGCACCCAGCTGTGACAGCTTGCGGCTTCACAGCCTGGTGCCTGCTGCGCATGCGCGAGAAGTGCTGTGTTTTTTGAATGGCCCCGTAGTCTTCTGGGACCTGTCACGTGTCCCAGAAGACTATAGGGAGGGAGGACAACTTCCGCTTCCGATCGTTTTAGGCGATCGCAGCAGAAGTGGGAGCGAGTACCCAGTCAAATTCGGATACCCGCTCCCCAAAGGTGCCAATCCTTAATGGGGACAAAGACTTAAAGCGGAACTTCACCTTTTGGGTGGAGCTCTACTTTAATTGTTTTTTATTTGCGTTATATCAACCATATAAAATATAAAACCAATTTTTGTTATTGTAAACATTGCTTCTAGTTGCACATTCAGTATCGCAGTGAGCAGACTGCCAAAACCTTAATTACACCCAAAAACAGAAATAATATTTATTTGAACCTAACATTCCTTAGTTGTGGTGGATGTCTTTTTTTAGGTCTTTTTATTTTTATTTACACCTGAAAATCTAGCATGTAACACTCTTTCTGTCTTATGATGTCTCCACTGCACTGGAGGAGCAATAGGGACACCTTTGCACTGCAGTGCTGTCAACTGTAGAGAGGGTAAGGTTAGACTCTCCAGCAGATTTAGATGGACCTGGCTAACTAACGCCGAAATCCTGCTAACACTTTTTAGAAAGAACAGAAAGTTTAGTTTTTTGTTTTTTTTTGCTTTTGGATTCAAGTTTTTAGATAACTAAATTTATAACATATGTCTATATGTCTATATATGTATATGGTTTGTTTCAACCCTTTAACAGCCACTTTTTCTGGACAGCTTGGTCTCTTAAAGGAAATTTAAGATCACCAGGTGAAAATAAAATTACACTAAAAAAAAAAAGAAAATGCAGCCACCGCATGTGAGAGTTAGTAAGCTGCAATATAATACATTTTTGTTTTTGGGTTTAATAACAATTAAAGCATTAGTCAAACTTAGCAAGTGTATAGATGTGGTGAAGTAGAGTGTACTAAAATGCATACATCCTAATGAATGAATGAGCAGTGTGTTTTTCTGTGTTGTGTAGAAGAGCAAATCTGTGCACTTTTTTTTTTTTTCTTACAGGACACGTTCACTAATAAAACATGCACATCATAAGTTTCATGGACACTTGCCAAAATGTGGGTTTATTTGTCAGTACTTATAGTTCAAAAACTAGCAAGCAAAATGAAAGATGTAAATGTGTTTTAATGCAGTCATAAAGCATTCAAGTTATGTATTTTCTGCAGATAAAGGGGTTCTTTTTTTTTTTTTCATTTCTGAAACAATGGAACCTGTTTGAGTGCCTTCATCACATTGTACAACCATAGAACAGCTGGACAAAGCTGTACACATGCCATAGCCATGATGCTTTGCTTCACAGTCGTAGTAGTTTTTAACACTGGGTGCACAGTTTGACAGGCAGAAACCCCTGTCAAACTCGCCAATAGATTTCAGTGGGGCTGCACCACAACCGTGAGCCAAATGCTCTGCTCAAAGTTGCGGCGTGGTCTTGCAATGGAAAATTGCCATTCGGCAAATTAAAAAAAAAAGCATTCAGGAAACAAGAGTAACACCACCCCAGTGCCTGTCAGCTGTTGCTATACTGTTCTCTAAACAGTGATCCACTACAGATTAGATTTCAGAGGGCAGTAGGCAGTACTACAGCACTACATTCTTAGTGAAGAAACTTTTCTAATAGTCTCTGGCAATGAGCGGTCTTGCCTGCAAGTTAACAGTACCTATAAGCTTTAGAGCACTGTTTTTCCTAGAGATAAATATAAAAGTCTTGCTTTTGTGCATAGACCTACATACGTCTCTTAGCAGGTGTCTGCACTAGTCTTATTACAATCACAAACCTTTTCTAGTCAGGGTATTGAGCAGACTGCAGCCAACGGAGGTGTTTGCATTCTGTAGAATAAAGGATTGAGGAACAACTCTCTATTTTCATGATAATACTGTAGGAGAGGATCCCTCAACTATGATAAGTTGCGGAATTGTTTGACTTCTGTCAATGATTCAATCCGCTTTATTTTTGATGGCTAGCTCTTTAACTGGCATCATTACTGGAAATAGTTCTGTATTGAAATGTGTTTTTAATGTGTACCTACATTCCACTAGGAAGAGTAAACAGCTCAGAGAAAAAAAAAAGAAAAAGAAAAGATAAATACTTCAAGGTCATACCATTATGTACAGCTGCTCCAGCACCCTTGAGTCTCAAGCTCTGCAAGACCGGGTTAGTGTTGTGTAACATCTGTGTACCTCTAGGCTGTACCTTTCTTAAGTTTTTGATAGTGGGGAAGATTTGGACTGTCAGGTTTTTATTTCTGTCCGTGTCCCATTGGGGAGCTTTATCCCTCTATTTGCACTGGTGCCCATTGTCGCTGAGAAAGTGAACGGAAATTCTAAATTTTAGAGGTACCCCCAGGCAAGAGGTAAGGCAAGAACTTCCAAGGAGGGCACCTATTCAGGGAGAACTGATGGCAATTTTCCTCACTTTGGGAAATTTTCTTTAACCACTTGCCTACCAGGCACTTTTACCCCCTTATTTACCAGGCCAATTTTCAGCTTTCAGCGCTGCCGCACTTTGATTGACAATTGCGCGGTCATGCAACATTGTACCCATATGAAATTTTGATCATTTTTTTCTCACAAATAGAGCTTTCTTTTGGTGGTATTTAATCGCCACTGGGCGCTTTACTTTTTGCGCTTTAAATAAAAAAATTGCCAAAAATTTGAAAAAAAAAAAAAAGTTTCTTTGTTTCTATTATAAAATTTTTCAAACAGGTAAATTTTCTCCTTCACTGATGTGCGTTGATGAGGCAGCACTGATGGACACTGATAGGCGGCACTGATGGGCACTGATAGGCAGCACTAAAGGGCACTGATAGGCAGTACTAATGAGGTGGCACGGATAGGCGGCACTGATAGACAGCACTAATGAGGTGTCACGGATAGGCGGCACTAATATGCAGCACTGATAGGCGGCACTGATGATGGGTACTGATAGACGGCACTGACTGGCATCACTGCTGGGCACTGACTGGCGGCACTGACTGGCACAACCGCTGGGCACTGGTGGGTGGCACTGGTGGGTGGCACTGGTGGGCAGCACTGGTGGGTGGCACTGGTGGGTGGCACTGGTGGGCACAGGTGGGTGGCACTGGTGGGCACAGGTTGGTGGCACTTCTGGGCACAGGTGTGTGACATTGCAGAGTGGCACAGGTGGGTGCACTGCTGGGCACAGGTGGGTGCACTGCTGGGCACAGGTGGGTGATCTGCTGGGCACAGGTGGGCGGAGCTAGTGGGCGCACTGCTGGGCACAGGTGGGCGGAACTTGCGGGTGGCACTGCTGGGCACCGATCATCAGGGCACTGATCATCGGTGCCCTGATGATCGGTGCCGATCCCCGCTCTGACAACTGCCGGTTCTCGGCAGTACTTTCCTCACGATCTGACAGCGTGAGGAAAGTGCAGCCGAGAACCGGCACTTGCATTTCCCTCTGATCAGCGTGTCATTGGACACCGCTGATCAGGTGGTAAAAGGCCGCTGTGATTGGCCTTTTACCACATCACGTGATCAGCTGTGTCCGTAGGACACAGCGATCACGGAGATCGCCGGGTGCGCGCCCCCTGGGGCGCGCAGGAGAGCGCGTTCTGGGGGGACGTCATATGACGTCCACTCAGAACTGGCCGGCCGCAGTGCAGCCGTCATTCGGCTATCTGCGGTCGGCAACAAGTTAATGTTCTATTGTGTTTATGCAACAGGAAAGAAGGGGAAATTTTCCCAATGATACGCAATCAGTAAAATGTAAACTTGGGGAGAAGGGATAATTGAGTTGAACAAACATTTCATACTTACCTGCTCTTATCGGGTCCCCCACCAGCGTTCCAAGCCCTCCCCCCTGCTGAGTGCTACAAGAGCAAGCTGCTTGCTCTGGGGGCACTCGCTCCAAAACCACCTCTGTATATCTATAAGACACTCAGAGCACTGCTCAGCCCCGCACACTCCGCACTGGCTGTGATTGACAACAGCGGCAGCCAATGAGGAGGGAGAGACCTAGGAGAGCCGCTGCTTTCATGCACATCGCTGGATCAAGATTGGGCTCAGGTAAGTATTAGGTGGGCTGAGTGGGAGCTATATACTGAAGGGTTTTTTTTCCTTCATTATTCTTTAGATCCACTTAAAAGAAAAAAACGTTTGTCTATAAATACTGTAAATGGACAAATATAGACTTCCAAAAAAGGGTACATGGGTACATGTTGCTTATCTACAGGAGATGTTGACACTATTGTATGGTAGTTGTATTCTGTGTGCATAGGGAATGAATGTGGCAGACAAATCTTTGATGAATAACCTATTTGTTTTTAGTTCCCATTATTGGTCATTATAACTTTGGTAATCATGTGAAAGTACCCTACACAGATAATAGTTTTTTCCAAAGCTGGGTTCCTTTTGAGTATATTTCCTATGGTAATAACCCCAACCCTGCTAGTGTGTGTAGACAAATTTTCTTTGCATCTTACTTTTTCTACACATTTCACTTGTGTTTGAGATCGATTTAAGACACTTCTGAAAAATTTAAATTCAAAGAAGCCCCTTAATGGTAAATTACTTTAGAACCAAAAACTCTCCATAAGACAAGAATTAACTTATGACACACATAACAAACCCTATAGAATCTTATACACAGATCAGCCATAACATTATGACTATCCACTATAACCTGTCGATGCATGGACTCTATTAGACCCCTGGAGGTATCTGGCATCAAGCCATCAGTACTAGATACAGTGCCTTGAAAAAGTATTCATACCCCTTGACTTTTTCCACATTTTGTCATGCTACAACCAAAAACATGAATGTATTATATTGGGATTTTATGTGATAGACCAACACAAAGTGGCACATAATTGTGATGTGGAAGGAAGATGATAAATGGTTTTCAAAATATTTTACAAATAAATATCTGAAAAGTGTGGCGTGCATTTGTATTTAGCCCCCCTGAGTCATTACTTTTATAGAACCACCTTTCTCTGCAATTACAGCTGTGAGTCTTTTTGGGTATATCTCTACCAACTTTCCACATCTAGAGAGTTACATTTTTGCCCATTCATCTTTGAAAAATAGCTCAAGCTCTGCCAGAATGGATGGAGAGCATCTGTGAACAGCAATTTTCCAGTCTTGCCACAGATTCTCAATTGGATTTAGGTCTGGACTTTGACTGGGCCATTCTAGCACACTAATGTGATTTGATCTAAACCATTCCATTGTAGCTCTGGCTGTATGTTTAGCATTGTTGTCCTGCTGGAAGGTGAACCTCCGCCACAGTCTCAAGTCTTTTGCAGACTCTAACAGGTTTGCTTTGTATTTGGCTTCAACCATCTTCCCATCAACTCTAAGCAGCTTCCCTGTCCCTACTGAAGAAAAGCATTCTCACACCGTGGTGATGCTGCTGCCACCATGTTTCACAGTGGAGATGGCGTGTTCAGGGTGATGTGCAGTGTTAGTTTTCTGCCACACATAGCTTTTTGTTTTTAGGCCAAAGTTCAATTTTGGTCTCATCCGACCAGAGCACCTTTTTCCGTTTGCAAACTGCAAACGGGACTTCTTATGGATTTTATCAACAATGGCTTTCTTCTTGTCACTCTTCCATAAAGGCCAGATTTGTGGAGTGCACGACTAATCGTTGTCCTGTGGACAGTTTCTCTCACCTGAGCTGTTGATCAAGCAGCTCCTCCTCTGATTAATGCTCTTCTTGTCCAGCCTGTCAGTTTAGGTGGACGGCCATGTCTCGGTAGGTTTGCAGTTGTGTTAGGAGTATCAGAGTAAAGGGGGCTGAATACAAATGACACCGCACAGATATGTTTATTTGTAAAAAAATTTTGAAAACCATTTATCATTTTCCTTCCACTTCACAATTATGTGCCAGTTTGTGTTAGTCTATCACATAAAATCCCAATAAAATACATTTACATTTTTGGTTGTAACATGACAAAATGTGGAAAATTCCAAGGGGAATGAAGTCCTGTAAGTTCTAAGGTTGGACCTCTAGAGATTGGACTTGCTTTTCCAGCACATACCACAGATGATAGATTGTATCGAGATCTGGAGTATTTGGGGGCCAAGTCAACACCTTGAACCTCGTGTTCTTCAAACCATTTTTGGAGTTCATCAGAACAGGCCACGTTCTTTTATTGCTCTGTGGTCCAGTTCTGATGCTCATGTGGCAATTGTAGGCTTTTTTGGTTGTGGATACAGGTCATCATAGGCACCCTGACTGGTCTGCAGTTACACAGCCTCATACGCAACAAACTACGTAGCACAGTGTGTTCTGAACTTTCAGAACCAGCATGAACTTTTCCAGCAATTTGCATTAATGTAGCTCTTCTGTTAGATTGGACAACATGGGCTAGCCTTTGCTCCCCGCTTGCATCAGGAAGCTTTGGCTGCTCATAACCCTGTCACCGGTTCACTGGTTTTTCTTCCTTGGACCACTTTTGGTAGGTCCTGACTACTGCAGACCATGAACATCCCAAAAGAGCTTCAGTTTTGTAGATGTTCTGTGCCAGTCGTCTAACCACTACAATTTGGATCTTGTTAAAGTTGCTCAAATCATTTTTTTTTCTGTCTTCAACACACCTTCATAACTTCAGGGACATGTTCACTTGCTACCTAAAAATATCCCACCCACTTTTCAGGTGCCATTATCATGAGATCCATGTTGTTCACCTTACCTATGAGTGGTCATAATGTTGTGGCTGATCAGTGTATGTACTGTACAGTACATTATGGTGATGTTTCAGGACAATATTCTATAAAGTTAGTGATTGGTAAGATAAAAAGCTTCCATGTTTAAATTCTTTTTGTATGTATTTTTATTAACATGACTTGATGACTGTGTGTGTGTATGTGTGTATATGTATGATCTGTGTGTTGTTGGATGTACAGTCCCTGTCTTATGGCGAGTTTTCTGTGTCTGAGATGCTTCAGAGATTTATGGGTGCATTTGACCTACAGCTGATCTCCTTCCAACCTACATTTGCCCTTCTTTGAAGTTGCATTTACCTGCTTCAGGTTGCTTTGCTTCCTCTTGGCTTGTGTGGGAGGAGAAGCTGTTCTGGCACAAACAAGAGCTCATATACACTGCCCTACAGAAAGCACAACTGTGTTGCTTAGTACTTCAACCTTGCATCCATTCATTGATGTATTGCACCTGTCCACCCTTTTTCATCCTTCCCAGGATGGAAATATTGGGTAGCGCATAAGTTATTTAGGCTCACTGCTTGCTGAACAAATTAACGAACAGCGGTATGTTTTGGCACTTTGTAGTGTCAGACGTATATGCAAATGTTTGTTTTTCAGTGTAGTCATACTATAATTTTTCCTGGGTTTGTATGACATTTTTTTTTTCTCCCAGAAGTTTTGAGTAGCTACCGCCGTAAAAAATTGAGTTAATCACAAACTAAACTATTTAGAGAGCTACAGAAACATTCAAATATGTATTGCTGCATCATTTTTTTTCTGGAATGTATTTATTTTAGATTTTCTTCAGCCATAGTCTGCTTCTTTGTCCCAATAACAACAAGTGCATAAAATATGTAAAATGTGTAACCTCAAAAGGAAACAAGGAGAGAAAAGCAAAGTAGACATTTGACATCACCAGCCAAGGGCATGTCAAGTATCTGTCACTGGCTAAAAACATGATGGCAAACATATGATTGGTTGTAATGTGACTTTTGCATTTTCCTTTGTGTGTGTGTTTTTGTTTTTTTTTTGTTTTTTTTAACTATGGACCCTTTTGTCTTTTATTCCTCCTTATGTGTAAAAAGTACAGGAAAGTAAAAATGCATTGCTCAGTACACTATAGCAGTATGGCCATATTGGTCCTGATGTCTCCTTTCTTTGTTGATCACTGAGGAACACTGAAAGTCTCACCTTTGCGTTGTATTGCCACCTACAGAAGGATTGGACTCCCTAAAAAAAAAACCCTATAGGCCAGCCCAGGATGACCCCTCCTACTATCAGCATGTCTCAGTTTTTTTTTTTTCCTTTTTTTTAGTGCCCTGGGAGGATGGACGTCTTTTCTTCAGCTCTTCTGTGTAAAAGACCAACCTATTTTTTGCTATCACCATTTTTTCCAGTCAAGACTCCTTTCTGAGGCCTTGCCTTGTATTGTTGCCTTACTGACACATGGTCGCAACATTGCCCATGCTCAAAGTTCTTTTAAAAGAAAGCTTTGGGTTGGACTGCTATAGGCTTCTGGTCTCATCTCCCACATAGGTCTCCTGTCAATAAATGTGCAGGGGACGCTTTTTGGTTAAAGTGCTAGACTGTGGAATCCATCATCTAAGTCTCTAGCTCTCTGATCTCAGATTCAAAATAATACCAAAGGGCATCCACTTAAGTGTAGCATTAAAAAGACTTTAATGATGGAAAGGAAATAAACAACTCACAAAAGTAGCAGAATGTGGTATCTGTCATAAACACAACCTGGTACAGATACCATGTGTACAGATGGTAAAGCACTCCATTCCAGCATATGCCTCATCACCACTGGCCAGGTGGAATAAACCAGGAACTAGGTTCCAAACCGGGGACTGGGAAGTCAAAGATCTCGGTGGAGTGTAAGGCTGGACTGGAAGTGACCACATAATTCACTGGAATGCAAAAGGGGTCATGGGTATGTGTTTGAGTCTATTAGGCTCCTTTTTCAAACCTATGGAACCTATTGTGAGGGGGGGCTTTTGTAAACAGCCAGGACTACATTTCTCAGCATTCAGAAGGTGACAAAGGAACTACTACTGGGATTGGATTTATAGCAAGTAGTTACATGGAAGGCAACTACAAATATCTACTAAAATAGGAACATTCTAGTAATAAGTAATTTAAAAAAACAATCCGTGTAAGAATGCAAGTATAAATGAAATGAAAATTCGTATACAAAATGTGTAGTTGCTCCTTGTGATTGCTTTCAAGATAAAGATTTTAAAAACAACTATACAGATTTACCAACTGCCAACAAGGTTAAAAATAATGAAATTAATAAAAAAAAATTAAAACTTTATTTCTATTAATTTGGTTATATTAACTAAATTTCTGCTCTTACCCATGATGTGAAATTCCTAGTTTCCATCATATATGAGAGGCAAATATCTCAACAGGCTGCCTTATGCTGCATTTAACCCTTCTCTGATTTTGCATATGAACAGTTGTGTTGAGTCCTAGGACTTCCTTCTTATCTAAGGTACAGTTGTGTCCAAAATTATTCAACCCCCAATGCTGTAAAGGGGTTTAGGGACTATAGTGTACATTTGGAATTGTATTCAGAATCAAATCCTACAAGGACGTTGTAACTACCCAAATGCAACTAAAATGACATCAATTGTTTATGTAATACAGTAGTAAATGGTTCTTATGTGGTTTCTTCATTGCCACAATTATTCAACCCCTTAAAGACTACCACTCTGAAGAACAGAGGTTCATACAGGTGCTTTCCATCAGGTATTGAAAACACCTGTGGATGTCACCGAGCAGCAATCAAGCATAATAAGCACCAATTAGGCAGCTTTAAAATGACTGTGATACTCAGCTCCTTCTAGACATTTACTGGTGTGGTTACAAACATGGTGAAGGCAAGAGAATGGTCCAGGAAGACAAGAGAAGAGGTGATTTCTCTTCACAGGAAGGGCAATGGCTATAAGAAGATTGCAAAGATGTTAAACATACCAAGAGACACCTTAGGAAGCATCATTCGCAAATTCAAGGCAAAGGGCACTGTTGAAACGCTACCTGGTCGTGGCAGAAAGAAGATGCTGACTTCGACTGCTGTGCGCTACCTGAAGCGTAGAGTGGAGAGAAGTCCCCGTGTGACTGCTGAGGAACTGAGAAAAGATTTGTCAGATGTGGGTACAGAAGTTTCAGCCCAGACAATAAGACGCACACTGCGTAATGAAGGCCTCCGTGCCAGAACTCCCAGGCGTACCCCCTTGCTGTCTCCAAAGAATAAGAAGAGTCGACTGCAGTATGCCAAAAGCCATGTGGACAAACCACAAAAGTTGTGGGATAGTGTTCTGTGGACTGATGAAACAAAATTAGAACTGTTTGGGCCCATGGATCAACGCTATGTTTGGAGGAGGAAGAACAAGGCCTATGATGAAAAGAACACCTTGCCTACTGTGAAGCATGGTGGAGGGTCAATCATGCTTTGGGGCTGTTTTGCTTCTGCAGGTACAGGGAAGCTTCAGCGTGTGCAAGGTACCATGAATTCTCTTCAGTACCAGGAGATATTGGATGGAAACGTGATGCAGTCCGTCACACACCTGAGGCTTGGGAGACGTTGGACCTTTCAACAGGACAATGATCCCAAGCATACCTCCAAGTCCACTAGAGCATGGTTGCAGAGGAAAGGCTGGAACATTTTGGAGTGGCCATCGCAGTCACCAGACTTAAATCCGATTGAGAACCTCTGGTGGGACTTAAAGAAAGCAGTTGCAGTGCGCAAGCCTAAGAATGTGACTGAACTGGAGGCCTTTGCCCATGAAGAATGGGCGAAGATACCCGTAGATCGCTGCAAGACACTTGTGTCAAGCTATGCTTCACGTTTAAAAGCTGTTATAACTGTAAAAGGATGCTGTACTAAGTACTAAGATTGAATGTCACTTGGGGGTTGAATAAAACTGATAATGCTGTGAGCACAGAAAAGACATTTGTGGTTATTTCATTATAACTGTTATGTTATATTTGTCTGACCTACAAGTGCCTCTTTAATGTAAATGTAAGCAAGATGACTGAATGATCAAAAGCAATGTCAAACTGGCCAAAACACTCAATTTCAGTGGGGGTTGAATAATTTTGGACACAACTGTAGTTTCTGCCTTTCTCCTAAACCCAAGGCTTAATTCTTCCATCATTTTTTATACTCTAGTTCACACAAAGGATATTTCCCTCCATTGTTTGGATGTGGTTCAGGCTGTGAATGTCTGCTTCTCAGCCACTGCGTCTTTCAGGAAGACGGATTCAGTTCTTGTTATTCTGAAGAGTGGAACAAGATCTCGATCCACCATTTGTAGGTGGCCAAGGCAGACCTTGATCCAAGCCTATGATTGTATGGATTAAGTTTAAGCCTTTCCTGGCAAGGTTCACTCTGCTAGCTTCTCTGAGCACTTCCTGGGCCACATCAAGCAACTATTTCTCAGATTTGCAGGGCTGCCACCTCCATCCTCTATTCACACTTTCCAAGATGGAAATTTGTGCCTCAGCTGATACCAACTTTGGGGTGTAAAGTCCTTTGGGTGACTGAGCTACTTCTCATCATTTTTTGGGGGCCTTTTGGTTTTTTTGTTTGCTGTGTTTCCCACCCCTCAGGTGGACTGCTTTTGGACTTCTCAGAGGTGAAAGATTTCCCGTTACCTCAATGTACAAGGAAGAAAATAGGATTTTTGTACTTTTAAATCTCCATTGAGGGACACAGGTCCCATCTCTGATTATGAACATGCTCCTGTTACTACTTTGCTACTAAATTGAGGCATAATGATAGTAGAAGGGGTTTATCCAGGACTAGCCTACCATTTTTGTTTTGCCAGTGTCAAATCCTAGGTGGCATTTTAACCCAAAGGTGTTCCTCAATAGACTTTATGAAAAGGATTTTACAGGGAATACAAAAATCCTTTTTTTTTTTCTATTATATTTTTAGGTTTTATTTGGGTTTTTCACATTTCTGTTTTGTTCATCAGATATTCCAAAACAGGATGAATTTTTAGAAGCTGCAAGCAGTGCTCTGCGAGCATTGCTAGAGACAATGGCCTCCAAAGGAATACCACAGGTATTGATGCAAAATGTATTATAAATGTAATTTTTTGTGTTGCATTAGAATTTTTTTTATATTTAAAATGTAATTGGACATTTTGGTCGTGTGTGTTTTTTTTTTTTGTTTGTTTTTATATACTGGAAGATTAATTATCCTCAGTTATTTCTGCTGTCTGCTTTTCTTTTACAGTGTATGACCCCAGAGCAAGTTATAAAATTTGGCGAGGGTTGTGTCGCTAGCAGTAACAGCAGCACAAGGGTGAATGCTGTCAGTATTATTGGGATTACAGGAAGTGTGCTGGCCAAGAGTGAAAACACTGCAGAAACACTGAAGGTACAAACTTTATTTACTTACTATTACCACAAAACCTTTTTCAAGTACTGGACTACTACCTGAGTAGGTGTTTTACTCCTAGCTGTAGATCTGAATCTTGTGGAAAATCTAGTTACTTTTATGGGAAACTATGTTTTTGACTTTTTTTCTATTTTGTGTGTTCTGTGTATAGTTTTTAAGCTGTGTTTGCTGATATTTTTTATTTTAATTCATAAATAATACATAATAAAGGGTTCCAAAGCACTATAGGTTGGTAAAAGAGTAAGTGCCACATAAGCAGGATCTAATGAGGACTTGCTTTGATTTGAACTTAAGGCTGAACTTTGACTGAATGTTTGTTTTTTTTATTTTTATTTTTTTTTATAGAATCCATTTTTCTTCCCTTTGACGAAATGCAATAGCTGCTGATGAGAGCTGTTATGATGTTTGTTATGATTTTTTTTCTTTTATGCAAATGAGAAGGTACTTGCAGCACCCTTTTGAGTTTAGGTTATTTATATGAGAGTCATGCAAGTCTCCATCAAGCAGCAGTAGAAAATTAGATCAATAATGTGATTTTTTTTTTTTTGTTCTTTCTTTCTTTCCCCATTGAGGGACCTAGGAATTCGGTTACTGGTGTGTTATACTCTTGTCTAGAGGCGGATTGGACAGTGGCAAACAGAAAAATTGTGGATAATCTCTCCTTTACCCCCCATGCATCAGTTTTTTTTTGTAGGAGGAACATCTTCTCTTCAGCTCTGCTGAGAAAAGTCTCACCAATTTTTGCTAGCCTGTTCAGTTTTATTTTTTATTTTATATATTTCTTTCATTGACTTCTGTCAACCATCCTCACTATTATATCCCTGAATGAGCTTAATTCCTATGTGGCAGCTAGTTGGATCAGCCTCTAATCATCCTGATATTTAAAGTGCTGTACCTGGATAAGCAGTACAAGTAAAAAAATGTGACCTTCAGGCACTGGCTTCCACTTGTGGGTCTTTCCATACCTTCTTGTCTTTATGAAATTTAGTCGCAGAGCATTTTTCAGGTCCCAAGCCGTAGTATTGCTCAGTGCTTGCCCGTCTCTGAAAACTCACTCTGTTTAACCCCTTCGTGCCTAAGGGTAAAACAAATCTAAATGCCTAAGCACAATTTTGCAACGTTGACCTGTGATAGTAAAATCGTACATATCATCACAACTATTTTGTACATCCAGGTGGATTATACCGCGTTTTTTTCAGGACAATATGGGCTTTCATTTCGTGGTAAATGATAATGGATATCTCCTGATGTTTTTTATTATCAAAGTAAAACTGGCCCAAAATAGTAAATAAAAAATTTTTTTTTCTATATTTAGCTGTGTTTCTTATTACCATAACCTACAACCAAAGAACAACCCAAAATAAATTCTCCGGCTCTTGACGATCACAGCGATTACCATATATGTGTATGTTACTTGTTGTTTGTACCCGTAGTACAGCTCTGAAACAATAGTGCGCATTTTGGGGGTTTTTTTTACCTAAAACACACTGACATTGACATTGACACTGACACTGATATCAATTTTTTTTTTAAATCCTGACCTTTGACTCTGACCTTGACTTTTGACCCTGACCTTGACCCAAACAATAACCCTGGCACTGAACTAGATCAAACCTTGATCTAGGTATTTTTTCTTTTATTTTTTAATATTTATTTATCTTTTTTTTTTTGTTTACAAAATGTTTTTTCTCTCTATGCCAGGAGTTCTCCATTCTTAGAGAGAGAAAACAAGGGGGCTGGGCTGCACAGTGACTGATCACTGTGATAGCCAATCAGAGGCTATCACAGCGATCATGTGACCCGGAATCGGGAGTCCCAGGTCCCGATCATTAGAATGGGACCTGGGGCTCTCAGTGACACCGCGGTCTTTGTGCTGGGAGTGCAGTGCGGCGCGCTCCCAGCACAAAGACAGGTATGCAAATATGCGGACCCACAGAAAAAAGCCCAGTTCCGTGAGGCCGCATATTTGTGTGACGTTGGCGTCAAGGGGTTAACGGGCTGACTGACCATTTGGAAACTCGGGCACTGCCCGAGGGCCCGGGGTCAGTAGGGGGCCCCATGAGATGCCCCTGGTACCTTTTTCATAGGCTTTTTTGAGTTTGGGCAAGGACACAGGGGCCCCATGATCCCCTATTGCCCGGGGGCCCCATGAGTTGTCAGTCCGCCCCTGGGGGTTAATAAGGTTATTTGGCTTTCAATGCCAGGGTAGCTAGCAAAATACTTTCATGCATTAAAATGCGCATACATTCAAGAGACAAAGTAAGAATTCTAAACCTTTACAAAACACTGATTGGACCTCACTTGAATATGAAGTTCAGTTTTGGTCACCAGTTCCCAGGAAAGATGTTGAATTAGAAAGAGTTCAGTAAAGTGCAGGGAAATTAATAAGGGCAGTGGAAGATCTTGGCTATGAAGAGCGATTACAGAGATTACTAATTCACTCTGAAGAAAAGGTGGTTAAGAGGAGGGGTATGATTACAATGTGCAAATATATCAAAGGAGACTACAGTAGTTGTAGTAAACGGTTTACTTTAAGGTCCCTGAAAAGGTTAGAAGAAAACCAGTTTAAATTTTAATTGCGGAACGAGTTCTTTAGGCCCCTTTCACACCAGTGCGTTTTTAGTGCTTTCTACAGAAACGCACTACAGTCCTTTTTAACATGGTTTCCTATGGAACATGTTCACATCTATGCTTATTTGGGCTGCTGCATTTTTGGAAAGGGTCAGGGACTTTTTTAAAATCAAAAAGCAGCGTATTTGCTATGATAGATTTCAGTGGAAAATCTGCTGAAATGCATGGTAGTACGTTTTTGCCACTTTTTGCAGTTTGCATTTTTATTCTGCCCAGCAGCAAAAAAAAATTCCACTTTAAAAAAACAAAAACTGAACAAAACGTGTCAAAAACACATGTAGAGAACCGCAAAACGAACTACAAAAAGCACTGCAAAATGGACAAAAAGCAAATGGCATAGGTGGGAATGGAGCCTTACTGTTAGAGCAGTAAAAATGTGAAGCTCCCTCACCTAGGAAGTGGAATTAGCTGATCATATTGACAACCCTTAGATGTCTTGTAGGAATTGTTAGAGAATAAAAATCACACAATTAACAACATGGAACAGAGCAAGTGGCTCTGCACTTAACGCCAGGCAACTCTAGCCACATAAGCATTATACGGGCCACAGCACCCATGTAAATGAGGCCTAAATAAAATAAAGGGGGTGGGGGTTCTGTGCTTACTGGTATGTTGAAACATCAAAGATCATTGTTTTTGAATTTTACTTAAAATTTGTGACACTTAAAACAAAGTTTGTGTACTGCAGCACAGTGATACTTTATCATCTTTATATACAATGTATAACTATGATGTACATTTTTGTTGTACAGTTTAACCACATGCCGCCCAGCCACTGTAGAAATACGTTGGCAGGGCGGCACGGCTGGGCAAAACCGCGTTTTAAAACGTGTGTTTGCAAAACAGGTAGGGGGCACGCGCCCGCCCTACCTGTCCCGCCGATCACGGCTGCAGATTTCAGTCGCCGGGTCACGGCTGGTTGTTACCGGCTGTGTTTCGCCGATTAGCAGCAATCACTGACAGAGAGCACGGCTGCAGTAGCTCTGCTTTCTGTCAGTTCCCTGTCAGCTCCTGACATGCTGAGCCGGAGAGAAGAGTTTATCTCTCCAGATCAGCGTGTCCCCCATGCAGTACACACTCCCGCCCCCTAGTAAAACACTCCCCTCACACAGTTAACCCTTTCAGAAAATAAAGTTAACCCCTTCCTCCCCAGTGCCATTAGTACAGTGTCAGTGTTTTTTTTGCACTGATCACTGTATTGGTGTCACTGGGGATGTCAGTGACCCCAAGTCAGTTCCCCCCCCCCAGTATCAGAATGTCCGCTGCAGTCCCGCCATAAGTCACTGATCGCCGCCATTATTAGTATAAAAAAAAATTAAAAATCCCAGTATCTTTACCGCTATTTGTAAACGCTATAACTTTAACGTAAACCAATTAATTTACACGTATTGGGGTTTTTTTTTAGCAATGACATGTTGCAGAATGCATTTTGGCTGAAATTTTATGACGAAATTAGATTTTTAAATTTTTTTTACTTGACATGTTTTATAGCAAAAAGTCCAAAATATTTTTTTTTTCTCAAAATTGTCAGCCTTTGGTTTTTTTATAGCGCAAAAAATAAAAATGCACAGGCGATCGAATACCACCGAAAGAAAGCTCTATTTGTGTGAAAAAAAAGGACGTAAATTTAATTTGGGTGCGGCATTGCATGACTGCGCAATTATCAGTTGAATTAGTGCAGAGCCGAGTAGCAAAAAGAGGCCTGGTCATTAAGGGGGGTAAATCCTCAGGAGGGCAAGTGGTTAAAAAAATGTGATTTAAACTTTCAGCAGAAGTAGAATACCCTTCCTCTTGTGCCCTTACGTGGACCATGAAGAACTCTCCCTGCTTGAAGCTGCTGATGGCCGGTATCTTCAAGGAAGCTAGAGCTTTGGAATATTTGGGTTTGTTCTTTAGGAGCACCCACTGCTGAGAAACCCAAATTAAGGAACAGATGGAGAAATTTTCTAGATGGGTAAAAATGTCACAAACCATTTTGTTCTTCATTTTTAAACTTTATCTCCTTCAGTTAATAGGAAGCTTCCTTCTTGGAGTTGCCAGTCACGATTCTTCCCTGGTGGTTTCCGGTGGAGCACTGGATGCCATTTTTGATGTATTTGCTGATGGTGATGAAGCGGAGAAGGCTGCTACGGAGCTAAAGTTACTTCAAGCCGTAAAGAAAATTCAGCCAGCTTTCAAATCGAAGGTAAACACTTGTCATCTAGTTTAATTATGCAGTAAAACAGCTAAAACAGTTTATCCTCTACCCTGGAGAAAACAAGCTATTAACCCTTGTAGTGTGGGCACAGACCCATTGCAAAGGATATTTTTTTTATTTCTCCCTGGAGTTGGGCTTTAAGCAGTGCACAGAAAGGAGCTAATAAAATGTAGTAATCTATAACTCACCCCACCAGAGCAAAAGGTGTTTTTCCTCAGAACTGGAAGAATTAATGGCATTTCTCTGAGAGTGCTAGTTACAGAAGTTTATAACCGCATATCCGCCACAGGATATTAGTATTAGAATTACAAGGAATTATTCTGCCATTCAGTGGAACATTTTCTGAAGTGCAGCCAGCTATCATGTGTGATCAAGTGTAGAAATGAGTAAACCAGTTAACTTAATTGTACAGTACAGGACACAGGCAAAATTTTCATACACATGGGGGTTGATTTACTAAAGGCAAATAGTCTGTGCACTGCAAATGCAGTTGCTTTATATCCAAGGGGAAGTTCTGGAAAGAGGCGAAGCTCTGCTGATTTCTTTCATCCAATCATGTGCAAGCAAAAATCCTTTTTTTTTTTTTTTTTTTTCTTTGCATTTTCCCCCTCAGATCTAGAGAAAATGCACTTGCAGTGCGCAGCCTATTTACCTTTAGTAAATCAACCCCTATGGGTTATTGACATGTACTTTCAGGTCACTGGCAAAGCTTTAGAGGACACTCCTCCTGGGTACCTCTCCTATAACCCTACCTCACTGTGGAAATCATCAGTTTTGTGCTGGTGTTTGAAAGGTAGAATTTTTTTTTAAAGTTCAGCTTTGTGGACAGGTAATACAGGGTCACCCTGTGTTTCTGACTGTTAACCTAAAAAATGGGGCTGCGTTTGGAATATTTTGGTTCTAAAATTCAACCATTCAGAGCTCAGTCTCAGGTGGATGCCCAGGTGTTAAAGCACACCACTGGTTTCACTAGAGCCCTTATAAGGTACTTAGGCTTTTTCTTCCGCCTTCACTACTGGGATTCGTTACAGGATGGTCTATACCTGGATTACCATGTACTTGTTACGAGCACGTTTATACTGTGCACCCTATTCCATGAGTACCCTACAGGGGAATACACTTGTAGCTATGGCTGAGACCAGGAAAAGGGAATCCATGTAAAATCACAGGCAAACATTTGCTCTGCCAAAGGCCTGCACAACACACTTTAGAGTGACGATGTGTCCCTTGCACTGGTATAATTCTAGCTCTGTCTCAGGCACACAACAAGCAACCTATTGCAGAATTCTTTGCATCTATGTCACATTTTCTCAGATTAAGCCCTGGACACAGAAGGAAATTGAGGAAATCTTGGAGGAAGCTGCAAAAGATTTTTCTCCCTCAGATTGTTACTGTATTGAAGAGGAGGTTTCAAGCGACATGCTTGCGAATGTTGAACAGTTCATTGTCTGTCTGCTGAAGCCTTATGCAAGCTGACTGTCCTTCATCTTACCATGCCCCTTTAGATACAAAGAGGCCTACAAAACCCTGCAAAACATTCCCCTATTCATGTAGTTAGTCCTTCCATTGCTATCCTAAACAAACATTTCCCTGTTCCTATTGAATATGTTCCTTCTTTCAAAGATTCAGCAGGTAGAGCTTTTAGGAGCGTTTCTTTCTCTTTAAGCTTGCAGGCCTAGCCATGTAACCAGTTCTTGCTGCAGTTTCAGTTTCAGACTGCAGCTAACGACAATGAACAACCAAAATAACCATGTCTTTCAGGATTGTGCTGTAACGCAGCCAGTACAGCAATTGCCTTCTGCTCTACTTTAATAGGTGCCCTAGCCTAGAGCTTGTCATGAGACAAATTTCCAGAATGGTTCTAATCTCCATTCACATGCATAGTATCTTATGGCTAAAAGCTTGGAGAGCTGAAGCTGCCTGCAAAAGGCACCTCACACGTATGCCTTTCCGAGGAAGATGTCTGTTCAGTGAGCCATTTGACCAATTTACCGAAGAGGTTACTGGTGGAAAGGTTCTACTTCTATAGTGAAAGGTCCCAAATCCACCTTCTTCAGAAGCCCCTAGTTCCTCAAAATGCAGAGCACCTGTATGCTCCAATCAGGCTTCAACTTCAAAACCTAAGTCCAGCCCTTCCTTTCGGCGAAAGGCTTGGCCCACCAAGGCCATCAAGCCTTCCCCACAGCCCTCTTCACTCTAAAGAGTGTGGGGACACCTGTTTATAGTTTGCTTCTCTCTGGTTCATAGATGTCCCAGACCTGTGGGTTTAATCAGTCGATTCTAAATGGTACAAAATGGAGTTCAACACTCTATCAACTCACTGCTTGCTTTCAAATCAACCATAAACTGCCCAAGAAGAGTTAGATTTGCAAAATGCCTTGAGCCACCCCTTGCTCAGGGAGTCATCATGCCAGTACTGCAACAAAACCGGTTCAAAGGATTCTACTCAAACCTGTTTGTGGTATAAACCCATTGAGGGTGTTCATCTTATTCTTGATTTAAAATCCTTCAAATTCTAAAGTTCCACATGGAATTTGCAAGGTCAGTAACTGCCTTTCTGAGACTAAAACAATACAGGGCATTTGCGGACATCCAGGATGGATCTATATGTTCTTATTTACCCCTACCTCATCAGTGCTTTCTGCATTTAGCATTGATGGACAACCACTTTCTGTTTGTTACACTACCCTTTGGCCTATCCTTTGCTCCCAGATTATTCACCAAGGTCTTAGCACTTCTGCTTGCCCTGCTCAGAGCATCCAAATCACAGGCTATCTAGATAAACTTCTTCTGAACAACTCCTCTCCCTTGCAGCTATCTGAAAATGTCCACAAGAATAGTCAAATGCTTCCTTGGCTGGGTTGTTGATTGCAACACATCTGCTCTCCAGCCTTCTGTTTGCCTGAAATACAGGCATACGGGTATATTGCTCACATGCACGCCCCCCCACCTCATCTGTGCTGTGATTTGCTATAGCACATGTTTGGCAGCAGGTCCCCAGCAAAAGATTTGTGGCTGGGACCTGCTGATTGGCCTTGTCCAATCACAATACCGAGCCCTGTGTTTTTACTATTAGTGCAGGGCTCTGGCACAGAGCAGCAATGTGGTTGTTGCTTCTTCCTACCAAGCAGGGAGAAAAAACAGCTACATCTATTAGTAAAAGCAGCACATATAATACATGTTGTTAGGCACACAATTAACCCTTTGATTGCCCCTAGATGTTAACCCTTTCCCAGCCGGTGTCATTAGTACAGTGACCATGTTCAATATTAGCATTTATCATTGTATTAGTGTTACTATTGATGTCACTGTCCATGTATCTCCCAGCCAGCCTTGACTAGCACCAGATTGCCTGCAACACCTATCACAGTCCCTCTATAAGTTGCTGATCCCCGCCATCACTAGAAATTTCCAGCATATGTACCATAGTCTGTAGAAACCAATTAATATACACTTTTACTGGGTTTTTTTTTTTTTACCAAAGACATGTAGACATACCTTTCTGGCCTAAATTTAACAGAAAGTAGAATAAATTTATTATTATTATACAGTATTTTTATAGCGCCAATAGTTCGCTCAGCGCTGTACATTACAATGGGAAACAATACATGAGACAGTACAATGACCATACAGTGTGATACACGAGGGGTACGAGGGCCCTGCTCCTTGGAGCTTACAATCTAGGAGGGAGGGGATAGTGGTACGGGAGGAAAAGCTGTGGTGGGAAGAGAGGAGAAGATTAGCAGTTAGTAGGGGGCGGGGTAGGCTTCCCTGAAGAGGTGGGTTTTCAGGGTGCGCCTAAAGGAGAGTAGAGTAGGTGATAGTCTGATGGATTGGGGTAGGGAGTTTCAGAGGATGGGTGATGTCCTGCAGATATATATATATATATATATATATATATATATATATATATATATATATATATATATATATATATATAAAATATTTTTTTTTCTTTAATTTGTCTTTTTTTTCATATCTACAATAAAAAATCCAGTGGTGATGAAATACCAAAAAAACTCTATTTGTTTCGAAAAAATTTGATAAATTTAATTTGGGTACAGTGTTGCATGACTGTGCAATTGCCATTTAAAGTAGCGCAGTGTTGAATAGCAAAAAATGCTGTGGTCATGAAGGGGGTAAAACCTTCTGGAGCTCAGGTGGTTAAAGTGCAACTTCAGTGTGGTAGGTGACCTTGAAGGACGTCAATCATTCCATACTACTTAGTATTGAGATGTGTGTATCATTTTCCAAAAATCAAATTCAAATGCACATTTCTAAACTGCATAGGTAAAAAACAGTTTTGAACAGATGATACATTGTTAGATTGGCCATACACCCATATTTCTTTCGTTCAACCTGTGGGCTGAATAAACAAATCTGACAGTTTTTTCACCATCCAAACTAAACAACACAAATGGATAAACCTTCTGCCGAGGCTATTGTATTCTGACAGCCACTACCACCAGCTGTCAGAATACCTGAACAGTGCCCACATTTCAGCCCAGCCCCTTCAATTGTTCAATAGAAACATGTTAGGTGGAGTGGGGTTGTCAGGGCGACCCACTGATCGAATTTTATTAGGAAACAGCTGACCTTCACTTGCTGAATGGCCAGCTTTGGCAAAGAATTGTTGCACATTGGTTAAGAATAAAGCCAGATGAGATACGTTTATAGATATGTGTACACTATTCTCCCAGGAATTTGTAAGAAGCTAAAGGATATCAAAACTCGCTGGCATCTAATACCCAAAACTGAAATCCGATATGTATTGACTCCCCTTTTTAGAAGTAGAGCAAAGTATTTTAATTTGTAACAGGTGCATCAGATTTAGCTATTTTTCTGTAACATCTGTGCTAATTTCACTATTTTTTCTTTTTAACAGTTAAGGAAAGAAGGCAGAGAAAAATACAGTACAGACCAGTTGTGCGTCCTGGACAATGTCAGAACAAACCTCAGACGTTTCATTTCTTACCTGCAAACTGTGGAGAAAAAACCCTCAAAGGCTAAATGAAAACTAGCTGTATTTTCACCCCAAAAAAGTTTGGGATCTTCCAGCCTTTTACATGCTTTCCTTTTGGGACTATTGGGAAGTGCATTTTTCCCTTTTAAAATCCATGAAAGCTTAATAAATTATATTGTTCTGGACTTCAACAAATATACATATTTTCTAATGTTTTGCAGCATTGCCCACCATTTTTATATAAGGTTTATTTGGTATACGTATTTTTGATTAACTGATATATTTGATTCAAAATACTGTAAAAAGTATATCCTTTAATTGTGATCATTTCATATGATCCAGCTTGTGGAACAGAAACCAAATTGAATTGCAACTCATTTAAGTTGTAAAAAAGAAACCTTATCAGACGTTTTAAAATGGTTATGATGGCTACTGTCTACCTATAAAATTGTGATGTATCTGTGCAGCCAATCCTTGGTTAATCTGTATCTCCCTATACCAGTGAAAAGCAAGCAGTGTTGTTCAGCTCTCGTGGAACTACAAGAGCCAGAATTGTTTGCCAGCTAAACAGTATACTAGATCTGGCAGGGCATGCTGGTGCCTAATTTCACACCTCATCAATGTTGTTTGCAATTTACAGTGGCACATGCCATTTGCCAGTTTGTTACCCTTGCCTTTGGCCTGTTCACAGCTCCATGGGTCTTTCCCAAGATGCTCGCCCTTATCCTTGCCCTGCTTTGAGATCAGTGTTTCCTCATTGTGGGCTAAGTGAATGTTTGCCTGTTGAAGATCAGTCATTCCAGGCTCTGTCAGCCAATACCCATCAGGATCCTCAATTTCTATACATCAGCTTTGCAACTGATTATTTGCGTTTGTATAGCTGGGCCTGATATTGGACACAGCCCTGTCCACGATTCTCCTACCTCAGGACAAATTAATTTTACAAATCAAAATTTAAATCTTCCTCTTTATTGAGGTACAGTATTTCTTTTGGCACAATTTCATAGTTTGCTCTCGTTACCTCAGCCTGTGTGTATCTCCCTCTTTTGGGAGGCCCTTGTTGTCCAGTCTGTAGTATGGGGTAGGAGACTTCTGTGCATCTCAGGTTTTAAAAAATTGGCTGATGTTTGTCTATGGGGTTTGCAAGTGCACCTTATAAATGCATACACTGCTGAAAGCAATTTTTGCAAGGTAACCTTTGGCTATGTGCTTTCTATGGACTTACTCTGATATGATCGTATTATAGATTTGATCTACTCTTCAACCCCTAAAAAAGAATAATCGAAACATGGTTATTTCCCATCGTCAGACACTCACTGTTCAAGTTTTGAATAAAAATGTTACTATAAACCCTCCTGGGTTTAGATGAATGGGTATCCTTGTTGAATTTAAAGCACTTGTATGTTTTTATGTAATCAGCCATGTCATCACGTTTTTATGGATTTGATTATGTAATTTTAGTGCGTATGAATAGAGACAAACATTTTATGTATATGAATTATAATGTTTTGCCTATAAAGTCCCATGAGAGTTTCTTCTTTTTGTTTATGTGGAACTCATCTTGTCCTTTCTTCATTCTGATCTAGACCATCATCTGGTCTTGAGTACCATTAACATACTCTCATTCCCTGTTTAAGGCCTTTGTGCAGAGTGTTGCACATATTGCTCCTTATGTTTGATCCATGTTAGCACCTATGGACCTTAACCTGGTTCTTCCAGTTTTTCAGTCTTTAGACTACCTGATGTCCTTTCTGTTCATCCCGATCTCCTGCCACAAGATCCAATCTTCCCACCTTTATGGTAGTTGGCTTTAATAACATGGCTATTGAAGCCAGGGTCTTGAGAGACAAGGGAGTCTGATTCTGCTATTCTTTTTCTTTTAATAGCCAGGATGGCCAGTCTGAGATAGATTCATAGCAGGACCGGAAAATCTTATAATGCTTGGTGTGAGACTAGCAATTTTAAGCCTTGCAAGTATGCGGTGGGTCATATTTTGGCCTTTGTCAAAAGATTGTTGATATTTGTCTGACCTAGAAAACCACCAAGGATCAGATCACAGCCTTGGCAGTCTCTTTTCTGAGGCCAATTGATTTTTATTCTTTGGCGCATGCCTTGGTACAGGGTGCCACGAGTATTGCCATCTTTTCCCCCATAGAATTTCAATTTACTTCTACCTGTCTTACAAAAACATCCATTTTGACCCCATTCGAGACCTTTTTTTTTTTAGTAGTTTTGATGTTGAAGGCTGTGTTTTTGGTTGACATTACTTCAACTTGTAGGGTCTCAGCTCTGGCTGTCCTTTCCTGCAAGCAGTCGTTCTTGATACTCGAACTGTGACAAGGTGGTTCTTCAACCTCAGCTGGTTGGGGAGAAAGTCGCTTCACACATTAAATGTGGTTAATGCGATCAGGATTTGCCTAAGGCTAGTGCTGCAGTTCGGCAATTGGATTCCCTCTTTGCATTTCACGAGGGCCCAAAGAAAGGTCATGCAGCTCCATTGGATTTGTCAGCTTATTTCTCAAACTTATGGCTTGAAAGGATAGGTTCCACTTTTCTACATGACGACTTTTTCAACCAGGAGTGTAGGTGCAGCCTGAGCTTTCCGTCATCAAATTTCAGTAGCTTAAGTTTGCAAGCCACTACCCGGTCTTTGTTACACACTTTTACAAGGTTTTACCAGGAGGATGTTGGAACCACTTAGGATGCTACCTTTTGGTTGCAGTGTTTTGCGTGATGTTTCTTTTTGTTTATGGGGCCTGTTGGCTTGCGCCTGTTGTGCCCTCCCTTCATATTCGGTGCTTTTGGACGTTCCTGTTTATAAGCATGAAAAAACTTGGTCTGTGTCCCTTGATGTGCAATAAAGAAATTTAGATTTTTGGCTTACCTGTAAATCGTGTTTTACGGCTTCCTGCAAAATTGAAGCCATTTCTACAGGTAACAGGTTATGCCTAGGAGGGGACTTCCTGTTTTTTTTTTGCCACTGTCCACTTACCTGTAGGTGTCACATAGCCTCTTTGTAAGGATTGCTGAAGCTGCTCTGTGTTTCTTGATATAATCCAAGAAATGGATTTTACAAGTAAGCCAAAAATCAAATATTTTCATAGACTACTGGCTACTCATTCCCTAGTAAAGGCCTTTGTTCAAGGTGTGACGTACATCACTTCTCGAATGCGTTCACCTGACACACCTTGGGATCTGAATGTGGTTCTGTCTGCTCTACAGAAATGTCCCTTTTGAGCCTATTCTGAATATTTCCTTGGCTGATCTTGCTGGTATGGTGTTTTATTGCAGTTATCCTGTCAGTGAGATGAGTTTTAGAACTTGAGGCCTTATCCTGTAAGGAACCCTTCTTCATGAAGACAAGGTGATTTTGAGGCCTCAGGCCTCCTTCCTTCCTAGAATGATTTCCCTTCTTAATCAGGACATTGTCCTACCATCTCTATGCCCTGCTTCTAAGCACCCCAAGAAAAGTCATTACATAGGGAACACACAGTGTGAGTTTACCTTTCTGCCACTGTCTCCATCCTTTGGATTCTGTTTTCATGCCTGAAGGCCCTCTCAAAGGCTGCCACCTGGTCCTCTGTTTACACATTTTTTTAAGTTTTATTAGCTGGATGTTCAGGACTCTACTGACACCAGCCTTGGCTGTAAAGTGCTTCAAGCTGCTCTTTGAGTTGGGAATCTGGTTCCCTTGATTTTGCCTTGTTGGCAGTGTTTGATATGGTGCCCACCCCTCCGTTGTATTTCTTGGGTAAGTCCCATGGTCAAGACTTGAGAATCCTGTGTCCTGTATTATACAATGAAGAAATAAGGTTTTTTGACTTGCTCTGAAATCCTTCTCTTGAAGTACTATATAGGGCACACCCCTCTTTTTTTCCTTTGCTTGCTTAAAAATTGAGGATTGCTTGGAGCCAGAGGTTTTGTTATATGAGCTATTCAACAGCTTTTATTAACCGTTTGCCAGTGTCCTCACCTGAAGGTAGTAGTATCTAACTCAGGCCTTGAAATTTCCACTCGCCTGCTCGCCAATGGCGAGTGGAAATTATGGTGGGGGCGAGTGTGTCCCCCAGGGCCATCTTGCTGAGCAGGCTCGGAGCTCAGGCCAGATTTGTCATTGGCACTGGGAACCGTCAGACTGCTCAATAGCTGAGCACAGTGAAAGCAAAGGAAGGAGTGTGTGCTATGTTCTCTGACTCCCCCTAGAGTGCAGTACCCGACTCTGTGAGTGAACAACAAAGTACTGCAACTTTTTATGTGTGTGTGCCTACCTAATTTCAGCTCACTCTGGTCACATGATCCTCTGTCAGCCAGTGGTGGCTACAGGGGAGGGGAGAGGAGAGAGCACTTAACAGCGCGTGTGTGTGTGTCTGTGTATGCATGTACATGTGTGTATCTGTACATTTGTCTGCATGTATGTGTGTGTACATATACGTGTGTGTGTTTTGTGTATGTACGTACATGTGTCTGTGTGTATGTACATGTGTCTGTGCATGTGTATATCTGTGTATGTACATGTATCTGTATGTATACATGTGTCTGTATGTGTGTGTGTGTAGATGTGTCTCTGTGCGTGTGTATGTACATGTCTGTGTGTGTGTACAGGTGCCTCTGTTTGTGTGTGTTTGTTGGTGGCAAGTAACTCTTAAGGCCTGGCTAGTAGCTCAGGACTTGAAATTTTAAGCCCTGATCTAAACCATGGTCAAAACTTAAAGGAGCCTATGTCCTGTACTGTGCTCCAAGAAAAGAGACAAAATCTTTATTTTTGAGTTTCCTGTAAAATCGTTTTCTTGGACTACAGTACAGGAACGCAGGACCCTCCCCTCTGTTTTTTAGGATCTCTCTATTGCTTGTTACAGAGCTGAGGCTAGCTTAGGGAGAGGCTTCTCTTCTCTCCTCTACTTCTAATACCTCAGAAACCAATATGTTTCTGAATTGCAGCAGTAAGCTGTTGTTTTTCTGTACTAGACCTCAGATGGGCATTTATTTTTCCTTTTACTATTCAGTACAGCTTGTTTATTCTTCCTCACCTCTCCCAAAACCCATTTGCCAGAACTTGTCTGCGCTCTGCCTGCATGGACTACAGAACAACGCAATTACACCATCGGGTCATGTGGTACATTCAACCTGTAACTGTAGACAATCAATGTCACCAGTACTGTCTATTACCTCCTAATCGCACCAACAAATTCAGATTCAGCCCATCAAATTTCAATTTTGGTCAGCACTATCATTTCCCTTGGGTGTTTGGTAGCACATATAAAACATCACTCCCACATGGATTACCCCTGCAGGAAGTGATTTCTAAGACTCACGGGAGATGTCGTTTTTAAATCTATACTGTAGCATTTTTTAAAAATGTGTATGCAGTTTATTAGTTCTGCTGTAGGATGCTCTGCAGACACATATAGGAAGACATGAAGTCCTTAGCTGTCTACTACGTTTTCATCAATGATTGCAGTTTTGCTTTTGGTGCATTTAAAAAAAAAATGTAACATTTGTGTTTTGGGGTTGTTGCAATACAGATATGTTTAATAATAATAATGGAAAAATTAAAAAAAAAATAAAGATTTATTTGTCCATTTATCTGTTTCATGATGTTTCTCTGGCATGTAACATGGCAAGAACAAAAATATACTGTGTTGCTGCCTGAAAAATGATGTAGTAAAATATGAACATTGTAGTCATGTTAAGGTTTAGAAATTAATTGGGATGAGCCAAGTAATTTTAACAAAATTGATTTTGCAGCAGAATTACCAATTTCTCTATAGAGTAAACCTTTCTTATTTTGCAGCTTACCAATTCTTTGATGTGATGACTGCATTCATTTTCTTTTTTGGCTTTCTTTCATTTATTTTCACCTGGTGATCCTGCCAGTAAATTTGGTATTTTTCAAAAGAACAAGCTCTCCAGTAGAATGTATCCTTTACAGAGATGAGACAAACCATTAAACTCTAGCAGAGGTGATTACAATGATCAGCTTTTAAAAACCTTTATCCCAAAAGGGAAAAAACATAGGTTGATAGCCTTTTCTTCAGTTCTGCTGAAAAATGGCTAATTGTTGTTGGTGCCTTCATTTGGGCGGCACAGTGGCTTAATGGTTAGCATGTCTGCCTTGCAGTAAATGGGTCATGGGTTCGATTCCCGACCATGGCAACTCCTGCATGTAATTTGCATGTTCTCCCTGTGCCTGCGTGGGTTTCCTCTGCGTACTGCGGTTTCCTCCCACACTCCAAAGACATGCTGGTAGGTGAATTGATTCCTGTCCAAATTGTCCCTAGTATGTGTATGTATGAATGTGAGTTAGGGACCTTAGATTGTACACCCCTTGAGGGTTAGGGACTGATGTGAATGTACAATATATATGTAAAGCGCTGCGTAAATTGACAGCGCTATTTAAGTACCTGAAATAAATAAATAAAATTTAGAACTCCTTACATATGACTACTTGAGCTGGTCTCTATATAGCTATCCAGATTGTCAGCTCCTTTTGCACTAGCTTTGGCGACTGTACCCAGACACCGATGGATGAGTGCAGGAATAAGAATGTGACCATTGAGCACTGGACTATGAATTTAGTGGCTTCAAGACCAGTGTTTATTAGTCAGCTGCAGAACTCATTGAGGGTCCAGAGCCATGGCACATCTCCAGATATGACTCCCTCTGAAAAACACTTTGGGTGTACAGCTGGTCGGACTGAAGCACTAGGAGCTATCTAAAAATGTAGCACTAATTACAGACACAAATAGTGTAACAGTAGTAAGACTCTCACAATAAAATGCTTATATATTAAATTGTGAAACTCTTCCATGGATAATTGAAAACCACATACACTATACAGTAAAGTACAACAATAAATTTCAAATCTGGGAAATGAAAGCCTTTATATAAAAGTGCAAACAATAATAATACAGATCTTCCACAGAGTAAGATAGTCTTCCACCACAATGATCAAAAAGTCCCAAGATGTGACTATTGCTTAATTTCCAAAGAAATTCCAAAGCATGGTTGAGGCTTCAATAATCACACCAGTAAACCAGAGCACCATAATCAAATGCTAGGCATACCAGAATGCTGGGCCTTGAAGCCTAGAGTTCAATCTAAATATGAGTATGGTAAAATCCCTATACAGGATGACAAATGGATTGCTGTCACCTCATCTTCTGAGATCACATTTGACTATCATCGGAAAGAAAAAAGCTCCAATAGTGTGGATCAACCAATATTTTTATTTTTTTTTTATATTGCAAGAAGCCAAAAAAAAGAAAACTGCATATAGCAGGAATGCTAATATTTTAAATATCCTGCCACCACTGATTTACCACTGTAAGGGTTGAGGCTGTGAGGGATCAAGGGCTGCCATCATCCATTGGGGTGCTGCATGCACACACTCAGCTGCTCCTGCCTCTAAACACTATGTGGATCTCTGGTTGATTTCCACTGCTCATCTACAATAACTGGTCACTTCTTCCCATCTGAAGCCCTCATCGGCACCTGCTGACCGGGTTCGTGAGTGTTTAGGTCTACTTTGCCTTACTTTGGGCCTAGTTTCACTACTGCTGAGTAGACCCGATTTCCCTAAAACACGCAGATTATAGTCCATCTGCTACATCCTTTACTTCCCTAGTAGTTATATGGGTGTTTAACTTATCTCCAGAAAGAACCAAAGTCTGCAATCTAGAACTGAAGACTCCTATAGTTTTTGGGTCCATTTTGTTTCCTGCTGGTCAGGTCTGAGGCCTCCCTTATATCCAAAAGGACCTCCATGTCCACTCTGGACTTCCTGTCTGTTCTGTAGAGGTTCTAAGCATGCTTTGGTGCCATCTTCAGCAGGTCTGCCTATGTTTCTCCTGAGTCCCAAGGAGGGATTAATTCTGAATCCCAACAGTCCACTCCTAAGGAGCTTTTTGAGCCACCCACTGATAACTCTGATTTACAAGGGGTTGTCCCAAACCTGATTGGAGAAGTAAGGCCAAAGCTCTATTGGTCATACTTCTCATGTGGGTAACTGGAGTGCCCTTAGTTCTGCACTCTTGAGACACATTTTCAGCTGACCATGAGCTAAAGTCCACTGTTGGCTGATGTCACAGATCCAGTCCAGGCTCTGGGAAGATTCCAACACTAATGTCGGGATTCACCCAGAAGCTGAACCAGCCACTCTTGCCCGCTCTGCAGCCTGTGCTCCAGTGAGTACTGGAGGGGGAAGAGTAGAAAGCAGGTGACTGGCTCTCTGCACACTAAAGACCCAGAACTGAGCAAAAAGCAGTCTTTAACCACTTCCAGACCGGACACTTTTACCCCCTTCCTGACCAGGGCAATTTTCAGCTTTTAGCGCTATCACACTTTGAATGACAATTGCGCGGTCATGCAACACTGTACCCAAATGAATTTTTTACCATTTTTTTGAGATAGATAAAGCTTTATTTTGGTGGTATTTATTCACCACTGGGATTTGTATTTTTTTTGCTATGTAAATGAAATGTCCAAAAATTTTGAAAAAAAGTGTTTTTTTTATAAAATTTTGCAAATAAATAATATTTCATCATAAATCTTAGCCAAAATTTATTCCGTTATCTTTTTAGTAAAAAAAAAAAAAATCCAAATTAGTTTATAAGCAAAAATTATAATTTTTAAACATTTTTTTTACATTTTTATTTTATTTTTTTATATTTTTATTTTTTATTTATTTTTTTTTTTTTTACATACTGTCACCCTAGCAGTACAGTGTCACCATGCCCAGGGAGCGCGCACAAGCAGGGTGCGGGAAGGCCGTTTATAGACGGCCACCCGACCCTGCAGTGCCACCGTCCGGCCGTTTATATACAACGGCCGGTCGGGAAGTGGTTAATCATTCAGTTCTCATTGTGGAGTCAGTGGGGGACAGCTGCAGCTAGGATTGGTGCTGCAGCCATCTAGGCGAGTATGTTTCCCCCAAACTCTTCTTTTAATGCAATTTGTACCAGCCTGCCTTTTGAGGTTCGGCCTGCTGTTCCAGACCTAGAGTGGTTTTCGAGCTCCTACACCTGATAAGACCTTCTTCTTACACCTGCTGTTTGAATAACTCACCTATGAAAACTGGAAACACCCTGAAGATTCTGGGGACACCTCATAATGTACAGTTGTGTTCAAAATAATAGCAGTCCAACATCACTAATCAGATCAATCACTGTTTTTGGTATAAATTATATTTCTACATGGCAAATAATTTACTAGTAGGTGTAGTAGAGTAATAGAAAACAAATAGACCCAACAGTCAAGCTGCTGATTCAGTGTAATTGAATCATTAATTGAAAAGGGCGTGTTAAAAATAATAGCAGTGTGGAGTTCTATTAGTGAGGTCATTTATTCTTTGAAAAACAGGTGCCCTTATTTAAGGAAGGAAGGCAGCAAATGTTGTACATGCTGGTTACAGTGCATTTCTCTCTGAAATTCTGAGGAAAATGGGTCGTTCCAGACATTGTTCAGAAGAACAGCGTACCTTGATTAAAAAGTTAAATGGAGAAGGGAAAACATAAAGTGCAGAAAATGATAGGCTGCTCAGCTAAAATGATCGCAAATGCTTTAAAATGGCAACCAAAACCTGAAAGATGTGGAAGAAAGCGAAAAACTACCATTCGAATGGATAGAAGAATAGCCAAAATGGCAAGGACACACCAGTAAAAGTGCAACATCTTGGTTCCAGACCAGCAAGACTGACCTTATGAAGTGGCCAGCCCAATCCCCGGATCTTAATCCAATAAAAAAAACGTGGGGTGACATAAAAAATGCAGTTTCTGAGGCAAAACCAAGAAATAGAGAACTGTGGAATGTAGTCCAATCATCCTGGGCTGGAATACCTGATCACAGGGGCCAAAAGTTGGTTGACTCCATGCAACACAGATGTACAGCAGTTCTCAGAAACAGTGCTTATACAACTAAATATTAAGTGATTCAAAGGAAAGCAAAATCTTCAAACATTTTTCAGTTTATATAGTGAATGGTTGAGTTTGTAAAGAAGAATACAAACACTACTATTTTTTTGAACAGTCTAATACTCACTTTTCTTCAATTTTTTTAGAGGAACAACACAAATTTGATCTATTTTTCTCCATGTTTTGATTTGTTCCCAATGCATTTGTGTGTATGGAAATAACAGCTATTAGAAGGATTTTCAGCTTTATTCACTTTTTTCAACACACTGCTATTATTTTGAACACAACTGTACATACTGGGTATAGTGCATTTCTCTGTGAAAATCTGAGTAAAATCGGTTCCAGACATTGTTCAGATGAACAGCATAGTATTATTAAAAAGTTGATTGGAGAGAGGAAAATTATATAAAGAAGTGCAAAAACTGATAGGCTGCTCAGCTAAAATGATCTCAAATGCTATAAAATGGCAACCAAAACCAGAAAGACGTGGAAGAAAACGGAAAACTACCGTTTGCCATTTTGGCTATTCTTCAATCCATTTAAGACTCAGCTAATGATCAGTTCCAGGGTGATCAAAAAAGGTGTACCTGTGAGTACTGTTACAATTAGAAGATGCCTATGTGAAGCCAAACTATCTGCAAGAAGCCCGCGCAAAGTCCCATTGTTGAAAAACAACATGTGCTGAAGAGGTTACAATTTGCCAAAGAACATACTGACTGGCCTAAAGAGAAATGGTGCAACATTTTGTGGACTGATTAAAGCAAGATTGTTCTTTCTGGGTTTAGGGGTTGCAGACAATTTGTCGGACGACCCCCAAACACTGAATTCAAGCCACGGTACACTGTGAGGACAGTGAAGCATGGTGGCGCAAGCATTATGATATGGGGATGTTTCTCATACTATGGTGTTGGGCCTACTTATCTCATATCAGGGATCATGGATCAGTTTGAATACATCAAAATACTTAAATAGGTCATGTTGCCTTATGCCGAAGTGAAAATGCCCTTGAAATGGGTGTTTCAACAAGACAATGACCCCAAACACACCAGTAAGTGAGCAGCATCCTGGCCACTCCATAACGTTAATCTTGTTGGTCTAGACCAGGGGTGGGCAAACTTTTTGACTTGAGGGCCGCAATGGGTTCATATATTGGACCCGGGGGCCGGACCAAGAGTAGATGAATGATGTGTATGTGTCATCCATAGTAAGTATAGTAATATTCCCCCATAGTAAGCATAGTAATTCATCCCCCATATAGTAATTCATCCCCTATAGTAATTCATCCCCCATATAGTAATTCATCCCCCATATAGTAATTCATCCCCCATAGTAATTCATCCCCCATATAGTAATTCATCCCCCATAGTAATTCATCCCCCATATAGTAATTCATTCCCCATATTAATTCATCCCCCATATAGTATTTCATCCCCCACAGTACTATTCCCCCCCAAGTAGTAAGCCAAGTCCCCCCTGTGTCAATTCACTTACCTTTGCTCCGCGCGTTCCTCTCGCCGTGTTCCCGCGCCGTTCCGGTCTTCAGGGCGGACTGTGAGAGGAGCCTAGCTACCCTCACGTTCGTCACGCTGCCCCGCCTACACACATCCTGACAGCCAATGTATCACGCTCCGCGGGCCGGATTAAAAGGTCCGCCGGGCCGTATACGGTCCGCGGGCCGTAGTTTGCCCATTGCTGGTCTAGACCAACAAAATTAAGATTATGGAGTGGCCAGGCCAATCCCTAGACCTTGGCCAAATAGAAAACCTGTGGGGTGACATCCAAAATGCTGTTTCTAAGGTATAATTAAGAAATGCAGAGGAATTGTGGAATGTAGTTCAAGCATCCTGGGCTGGAATACCTGTTCACAGGTGCCAGAGGTTGGTTGACTCCATGCAACACAGATGTACAGCAGTTCTCAGAAACAGTGCTTATACAACTAAATATTAGTTTAGTGATTCACAGGAAAGCTAAATCTTCCAGTGTTTTTCAGTTTATACAGGAAATGTTTGAGTTTGTAAAGAAAAATGCAGACACTGCTATTTTTTGGAACAGCCTAATGTTCCTTTTTCTTCACTTTCTGTAAAATAATAACAAATTTGAAACATGTTTCATCATGTTTTGATGTGGTATGGATTGTCCTTCCAGCCCCATGTCCAATCGCTGACAAATTCATGCAGGCTTCACCTCCGCAACATCTCCAAAATACGTTTGTTCCTAACCCCAGAAACTACTAAGCAACTCATTCACTCCCTTATTATCTCACGACTTGACTATTGTAACTCCCTCACCGGCTTACCTCGTCACAGGCTATCCCCGCTTCAGTCTATCCTGAACTCTGCGACCAGACTCCTCCACCTTACCAACCGCTCCGTATCCGCCACCCCCCTCTGCCATTCCCTTCACTGGCTTCCGATTGCCCAACGCATAAAATTCAAACTGCTAACATTGACGTACAAAGCTATCCATAATACTGCCCCAAACTACATCACCGACCTGATATCCAAATACCACCCAACATGTACTCTTCGCTCCTCTCAAGACCTCCTACTCTCTAGCTCTCTGGTCTCCTCCTCCCATGCCCGGCTCCAGGACTTCTCCAGGGCTTCCCCCATCCTCTGGAACTCACTACCCCAATCCATCAGACTGTCACCAACCCTCCTCATCTTTAGGCGCACCATGAAAACCCATCTCTTCAGGGAAGCCTACCCTGCCCTCACCTTACTGCCGATCTCCTCCACTCCTACCACTCCATCCCCCACAGCCATTTCCTCCTGTACCACTATCCCCTCCCTCCTAGATTGTAAGTTTCAAGGAGCAGGGCCCTTGAACTCCTCGTGTATTGTATTGCTATTGTACTGTCTCATGTATTGTCTCCCATTGTGATGTACAGCGCTGAGCGAACTTTTGGCGCTATATACAGTCATGGCCGAAATTGTTGGCACCCTTGATATTTCTCCAGGAAATCATGTATTTCTCACGAAACGTATTGCATTAACACATGTTTTGCTATACACATGTTTATTCCCTTTGTGTGTATTGGGACAAAACAAAAAAAGGGAGGAAAGAAAGCAAATTCGACATAATGTCACACAAACCTCCAAAAATGGGCTGGACAAAAGTATTGGCACCCTTTCACAACTGCGGATAAATAAGAATGTTACAAGCATGTGATGCTCCTGTAAACTCACCTGGGGCAAGTAACAGGTGTGGGCAATATAGAAATCACACCTGAAAGCAGATAAAAAGGAGAGACGTTCACTTAACCTTTGCATTGTGTGTCTGTCTGTGCCACACTAAGCATGGACAACAGAAAGAGGAGACGAGAACTGTCTGAGGACCTGAGAACCAAAATTGTGGCAAAATATCAACAATCTCAAGGTTACAAGTCCATCTCCAGAGAACTAGATTTGCCTTTGTCCACAGTGCGCAACATTATCAAGAAGTTTGCAACCCATGGCACTGTAGCTAATCTCCCTGGTCGTGGACGGATGAGGAAAATTGATGAAAGATTGCAACGCAGAATAGTCCGGATGGTGGATAAGCAGCCCCAAACATGTTCCAAAGACATTCAAGCTGTCCTGCAGGCTCAGGGAGCATCAGTGTCAGCGCGAACTATCCGTCGACATTTAAATGAAATGAAACGCTATGGCAGGAGACCCAGGAGGACCCCACTGCTGACACAGAGACATAAAAAAGCAAGACTACAGTTTGCCAAAATGTACTTGAGTAAGCCAAAAGCCTTCTGGGAAAACGTCTTGTGGACAGATGAGACCAAGATAGAGCTTTTCGGTAAAGCACATCATTCTACTGTTTACCGAAAACGGAATGAGGCCTACAAAGAACAAAACACAGTACCTACGGTAAAATATGGTGGAGGTTCAATGATGTTTTGGGGTTGTTTTGCTGCCTCTGGCACTGGGTGCCTTGACTGTGTGCAAGGCATCATGAAATCTGAGGATTACCAAAGGATTTTGGGTCGCACTGTAGGGCCCAGTGTCAGAAAGCTGGGTTTGCGTCCAAGATCCTGGGTCTTCCAGCAGGACAATGACCCCAAACATACGTCAAAAAGCACTCAGAAATGGATGGCAAAGAAGCGCTGGAGAGTTCTGAAGTGGCCAGCAATGAGCCCAGATCTAAATCCCATTGAACACCTGTGGAGAGATCTTAAAATTGCTGTTGGGAAAAGGTGTCCTTCCAATAAGAGAGACCTGGAGCTGTTTGCAAAGGAAGAGTGGTCCAAAATTCCGGGTGAGAGGTGTCAGAAGCTTATTGATGGTTATAGGAAGCGACTGATTTCAGTTATGTTTTCCAAAGGGTGTGCAACCAAATATTAAGTTAAGGGTGCCAATACTTTTGTCCAGCCCATTTTTGGGGTTTTGTGTGACATTATGTCATATTTGCTTTTCTGCCTCTGTTTTATATTTGTTCCAATACATACAAAGGGAATAAACATGTGTATAGCAAAACATGTGTTAATGCAATACCTTTTTTGTGTGAAATACTTGATTTTCAGGAAAAATATCAAGGGTGCCAACAATTTCGGCCATGACTGTAAATACTGTATAATAATAATAATGCAGTGTTCCCAATGCATTTGCATAAACACACTATTATTTTTAACACAACAGTAACTGAGGTCTTCCCTTTTGAGAAGGAATTTTATGGATCGTTTGTCTTTTTCCCCACTGGAGATGCACCAGTAATCCATGTTTACAGGCACACCAAGAGATGGGTTAGAGCAGTTCTCATCTTTCTGGATTTTACGGACCACTAAATTCCCTCTTCCAATCCAAGTCTGAAGTAAATAGATTGTTTCTCTGACCTATTATGGAGGTGATCTTGACTTTTCAAACCTTTTCAAACCTCGTCAGAATGGGCAGGCTTCATTATCGCATGCTCCAGTGAATTGGGTGCCACAACCATGCAATTATAGAAAAATAATCATCTTCAACAGTACAGCTTGTAGTAATAATTTTGTCCTTTATTCATATAAAGCAAGAGCCATCGTAGGCTGAACATTTTGGGACCTTGCAGTATCCCTTCTTTCGAGGCAGAGTGATACACGAAGATGAAACACAGAGTCTAAGTCCTCACACACTGGATGTTTTACAGCGGCTGTTTTTGGCTTTTGAGGTTTTTATTCTACAGTCAGTAAACCCCCCAGCATATTATCGTATGTGCCCACGCACATGTGGACTGTAATCAATATTTTTTTTGCAGGGACATTTTTGGGCTGAAAAAAAAACCCCAGGACTAATGAGTTTCTAGAGGAGGTTTTTAGCTGTAAAAATGCTCTAATGCTACAAAACGCGGTAAAATGCTGCAAACCAGTGTTTTGGGAAAAAACGCAAACGTGGGAAAAAGCGACAAAATGCCACTAAACACTAATTCAAAAAGGCTAAAAAAAGCTGAAACACTTTAACGTGACTTTACACAGGTAACGTTACCAGCGTTATCAAAATGCCTAGTGTGCATGGAGCCTGAATAGTACTAGCAACCAAACGGAAACAGGTAATGTGCACAGGATGTCAAAATGACCTCACAGCCCACCTCCCGCGAACAGTTAACTGTGTGTGTTTTAAACAAAGAATGTACTCTCTCCTCACTCCTAACACCTATGCTGGCTAAGCTGTTTAAACAATATACATTATATACTGTATCCCAACAGACTAAAGGCTGTAACTAAAGCAAAAGGTGGTTCAACAAAATGCTAACAGTGGGTGATCCTTTTTCCATCTCTGTGATTCTGTTTTTAATTCTTTCGGACATGTTGGTGTTATATCTTTCATTTGGATGCTATAAGCAATTATATATACAGACGGATAAAGCAAAAACCATGCCTGTCTTCATTTCAGGCTGCAAAGCAATAAAATGTGATCATTTTAAAGGGGGTGATTCTTTTTGGTTACCACTGTACTTACTAATTTTTAGTCTGCTCCAGTGTGGTCATGTGATCTGGCTCCCCCGTGTCAATCAGTGGCAGCTGCAGGGGAAAAGAGTGAGCCCTGCCAATGGCTGGAACATGTGAGCCTATGGTTGACATCACTGCTCCCGGCTTTCCCAATCATTATTTGAGCACACTTTCCATTCCCTTGCAGCCACTGCTGGCTGACACAGAGGATCATGATATCGGAGTGGGCTATAAATTGGTAAGTATAATCATCTTTTTTTTTACACTGGTTATTCAGCATAGGTGTTAGGAGGGGGAAGGGAGAATTTTTAAGACTAGTTAGGTTTATGCTGAAATTCGAAGCATTGTTAAACCCAAAACTGAAATGTAATATATTGCAGCTTACCAAACATTAGATGTGATGTATGCATTCATTTTCTTTTTTTTAGGCTTTCTTTTCCCCCTCTTATTTAACCTGGTAATATGGCCAGTAAAGTTGGGTACATACTGTAAGAACATTGGAAGGAAAATTCCAATTGAGGCACAGTCATTCGATTTTTGTATAGTGCGTACACAACTTTCAACACTCTATTCAGACTTTCCAAAAGAAAATTTCCAAAGGGACAGACTCCAAAATTTTTCTCATATGAGTTTAATGTATATGCTTTTCGTATGGTTTTTGTACGAGAAACATCAGATATGAAAGACTGCGCATGATACAACAAAAACAGCCTGTGTCGTATGAGAATTTATGTACAATTAGTACCCTCCTCAGTTTCGACCTGCTGTGAAACAGAGAAGAAAACCAGATGATCGTCCATCCGATTTTCCTATAGTGTGTACTGGGTTTAACACACCTATCTAATTTCTTGAGGCCCTAACATGCCAGGAAAGTACAAATACCCCCCAAATGACCCCTTTTTGGAAAGTAAACAGTCCAAGCTATTTAGTAAGAGGCATGGTGAATTTTTTTAAGTTGTATTTTTTTCCATCAATTCTTGGGAATATGAAGAAGTTTTTTTTCTTTAAACACAAAATTGTCATATTAACAAGTTATTTCTCACACACGGCATATGCATACATGCAATTACACCCCAAAACCCATTCTGCTACACAGGTTTTTGAAAAATGTGAAAAGGAAATTTTATTTACAAAAAATTGATATTTTAACATATAGCATGTACATACCAAGAATTATACCCCAAAATACATTCTGCCACTCCTCCTGAGTATGGGGATACAACATGTGTGAGACTTTTTCATAGCCTGACCACATACAGAGGCCCAAGATCCAAATAGCACCATCAGGCATTCTAGGGACAAAAATTACACTTTTAATTTCCTGACTACCTATCACATTTTTGAAGGCCCTGGAGCACCAGGACAATGGAATTACCCACAAAATGACCCCATTTTGGAAAGCAAACACCCCAACATATATTCTATGATGTATAATTAGTCTTTTGAACATGTCATTTTATTCCACAAGTTTTTGAAAAATGTGGAAAGAAAATTAAAACTTTTGTCAATTTATAAGATATTTCTAACATACAGCATGTACATCCCAAGAATTACACCCCAAAACACATTCTGCTACTTGTCCTGAATATGACGATACCACATGTGTGAGACTTTAAGATCTCTGGAGATGGACTTGTAACCTTGGGATTGTCCATGGTTTTCCACAATTTTTATTCTCAAACCCTCAGATAATTCTTTGCTGCTTTCTCTCTTCTTCATGCTCCATGTGGCACACAGAGACACACAACAGAAAGGTTGAATCACTTTTTCACCATTTGAACTGGTTGCCAGCACTATATTGTCAGCACCTCTTAATTGCTACCAAATATTAAATTGAGGGTGCCAATAAATTTGTCCAGTCCATTTTTGGGGTTTTGCATGGAGTGTGTCAAATTCGGCTTTTGTGTCATACCAATACAAACAAAATAAATAAACAGGAGAATGCCTAAACATTTGTAATTGCAATCATTTTCTGGGTGAAGTGGTGCATTATCTGACAAGAAAGCAACGGTGCCAATATTTTTGGTCATGACTGTAGGTTCAAGTTTTCATAAAAAGTAAATATATTTGGAAATAATGATCCATACATTTAATGTATGCTATTATCACAGGCTGTCAGGTTTGTCATGTCAGAATGAGGGTGAGGTATAGAGGGTGAGTTATACACCTGATAAGGTCAGTTATTTGCTGGATTACTATCAGATTGAAGGCAAAGTTTCCTTTTTAACACCTCCTTCTGAGGACTTGTGTCCAGGCTCCCCCCATACTTCATTATCTTCTGGATCCTTATCGCTTGCAGAGACCTAAAGGGTCTGCCCTACCCTAGTGCCGGCCATAGACGGTTTGAAAATTGGCTGATTTTTCATCCGAAAGATTAATCGGCCGATTTTCGCACTGTTAGTGGGTTAATTCGTCGGCCGGTTTTCACGTTTTTTCCACTTTTGGATTATCGGTTATGTTGGAAAATTCGTGGAAAACTACCGATTTTCGCATCAATGATGGTCAAATCGTACGATTGTTTTTACGAAAAAAAATATGCGCATGATCCGTGACCTGGAAGGAACAGAAGTTTTGCCTGTTATATGGGGTGAACTTTATGACTTGGTCAGCTGATTTTCATAATCATTGGTGGTAACGTTGGTTTAACGAATGACCGATTTTTCTTTTATCAGATGAAAAAACGCCCGGTTTTCGAGTCGTCTATGGCCTGCATTAGAGCTGCTTCAGACGTGTGGTGTGGATTGAAGCTCAAGTTTTACAGCTAAATGATACAGTAGCTGTTCACAGGTTCACTTCAGGTTTACATCAGGTTCAGGACAGGATTACTCAGGATCTTATCCTGTTCACACATATGCGGTTTAGAAACAGTTCCCATAGAAGTCAATAGCCTGTAATCTGCACCTGAACCGGACCGCACTGCTCAGAAATCGGACATGACTCTTTTTCAAACCACACTGAATCCGCACAGCCAGTGCATCGGACATACAGTATGTATACAGGCACTATAGGAAGCAATGTTGTCTCACATGCCATGCGGATTGGATGCAGTTCAAACCACATCCAATCCGCATATACAGTTGTGTTCAAAATAATAGCAGTCAGACATCACTAACCTGATCAATCACTGTTTTTGGTAGAAATTATATTTCTACATAGCAAATAATTTACTAGCAGGTGTAGTAGAGTCATAGAAATCCAACAGACCCAACAGTCATGACATGCATGCTGCTGATTCTGTGTAATTGAATCACTAATTGAAAGGGGCATGTTCAAAATAATAGCAGTGTGGAGTTCTATAGTGAGGTCATTCATTCTTTGAAAAACAGGTGGCAATTATTGCCCTTATTTAAGGAAGGAAGGCAGCAAATGTTGTACATGCTGGTTACAGTGCATTTCTCTCTGAAATTCTGAGGAAAATGGGTCGTTCCAGACATTGTTCAGAAGAACAGCGTACCTTGATTAAAAAGTTGATTGGAGAGGAGAAAACATAAAGAAGAGCAAAAAATGATAGGTTGCTCAGCTAAAATGATCACAAATGCCTTAAAATGGCAACCAAAACCAGAAAGACGTGGAAGAAAGTGAAAAACTACCATTCGAATGGAAAGAATAGCCAAAATGGCAAGGATTCAGCCAACAATCAGCTCCAGGACTCAGCCAACAATCAGCTGCAGGAGTTACCTGTGAGTACTGTTACAATTAGAAGACGCCTATATGAAGCCAAAGTCCCACTGTTGAAAAAAAGACATGTGCTGAAGAGGTTACAATTGGCCAAAGAGCACATTGACTGGCCTATAGAGAAATGGCGCAACATTTTGTGGGCTGATGAAAGTAAGATTGTTCTTTTTGGGTCTAGTGGCCGGAGACAGTTTGTCAGACGACCCCCAAACACTGAATTCAAGCCACAGTACACTGTGAAGACAGTGAAGCATGGTGGTACAAGCATCATGATATGGGGATGTTTCTCATACTACAGTGTTGGGCCTATTTACCATGTCCAATTGCTGACAAACTCATGTAGACTCCACCTGCGCAACAAAATACGTCCGTTCCTAACCCCGGAAACTGCTAAGCAACTCATTCACTCCCTTATCATATCACGACTTGACTACTGCAACTCCCTCCTCACTGGCCTACCTCACCACAGGCTATCCCCGCTTCAGTCGATCCTGAATACTGTGGCCAGACTCATCCACCTTACCAACCGCTCCGTTTCCGCCACCCCCCTCTGCCAATCCCTCCACTGGCTTCCGATTGCCCAATGGATCAAATTCAAAATGCTATCACTGATGTAAAAAGCTGTCCATAACACTGCCCCAAACTACATCACCGACCTGATATCCAAATACCACCCAAAACGTACTATCCGCTCCTCACAAGACCTCCTCTCTAGTTCCCTGGTCACCTCCTCCCATGCCTGCCTCCAGGACTTCTCCAGGGCTTCACCCATCCTCCTGAACTCCCTACCCCAATACATCAGACTATCACCTACTCTCCTCTCCTTTAGGCGCACCCTGAAAACCCACCTCTTCAGGGAAGCCTACCCCGTCCTCTGCTAATCGCCGATCTCCTCCACTCTTCCTACCACTCCATCCCCCACAGCTATTCCTCCTGTACCACTATCCCCTCCCTCCTAGATTGTAAGCTCCAAGGAGCAGGGCCCTCGATATATGTCAGGAAGCAGAAAAAAACCCTCCTTTCCATTTTATAGGGATGTTTAGAAATCTGATCACTTTGGAACATGATGGAAACGGTTTGAGGTTCCATGCACACTAGGAACGACAGAAAAATGGTGGATACAAAACACTCATATGTAGCATTCTGTTCCGATGTTCTGTTTTGTGTGGGTGTTCTTCAGGTGCTTAGCAGTGAATAGTGGGTTGTTAGGGAATGGCATGCATCGTGATTGATAATGAATCTACACCGGGGGGACTATTTATTTTTTTTAATTTAAATTTCTTTTAATAAAGGATTTGTCAACAACTGGCTCATGTCTTTATTTACACTACTCTTTTTTTTTTGTGAATGATTAGGGGGTACTATGTTCTCCCTACTCATTCACATGTGGGGGGCTGGATCTGGGAGACCCCTTGTTAACCTCCTCGGCGGTCTGATTATTTCCAATTTTTGGGCTGAAAGCGGTACCATTTTTTTGCATGGAAATATGTAGTTTTTTATTGTAGGCTGTAATTTTTAGGAATAACTCACTGAAATCTGCCCGAACAAGAGTCTAGTAAACATCCCGGGTAGGATAAAATTTGAAACACGAAATCATAAATTATAATTTAATAAATAATCATAAAAAATAATAATATAATAATAATAAATTTAATTCAATAATATAATCAAACCAAAAACACTGAAATTTGAAATACAGAGGCAAATTCGCAAAATCTTTTTCAGTGTCTGATGACGAATTTCCCCACGAATCATCACTCAATTCTGCAAGTGGTTCTGATTTACTATCGCTGTTCTCTAGCTGGTCTAAATCCGCTTTTGACATAAAGGGACGCTTTTTGGACACCATGGACGTTTCTCAGTTTCCAGGCAGAAAGAACAGTCAAAATGCAGGCAGGGCACAGGACAAAGCAGTAGGGACAAAATATATGTGAAATGCATTGAAACAGCAATGTTTTACTATGTAATAGTCATTTTAAAAAAAATGACATTTTTAAAAAATTTCAAATTTGCCGCCGGTTCTGGCGCCCGTACGTCCCGACGTCACAGGGACTGCAACACGGAAGCCGGATGCTGGCATCGGCCGGAGGAGATGGCCGGGGACGCTGCAGGGGACACATCGTGGGAGCGAAGGACAAGGTAAGTGCTGCAGGGACTCCCAGAGCAACGCCACATGGTAAGCCCGAGTGTAGCTCTGGGTTACTGCTTTTGGTACTGACATTTTACCCCGAGCTACACTCGAGAATACCGCTAAGGAGGTTAAAGGGCGTTTATAGATACCGACAAACCCCCTGCGCAAGGTCTGGTATGGATTTTGGGGGTAACCCACGTCGTTTTTTGTCATGGGGTTCTTCTTAAAATCCATACCAGACCTGAAGGGCCTGGTAGGGATTGGGGGAACCTCTAAACTTTTTTTTTATGCTGGCGTTTTTTGTTTGCATTCAGCTGTCAGCGGGAAATCCTGCTGACAGCTGAGTCATTCGTTTTTAAGTAAAAAGCTGCTAAGCGAGCGCCACCTTTAGCTGTAGAGAATAAAAATCAAGCTGCTGGAACACCAAAAAAGGTAACCAAAAGAACCCTCCAATATAATATATATCACAGTAATAGGTGCAGCGCTAGTAAATGGATATACTATATATACTGTATAATACAATATCAGCAAGTGCAAAATGAATATCACTTAATGGTGATTATTAGTGACTGAACAGTTCAAAGTGATAAAATCGTGTGGATCCTGAGGGATCACAATTTCAGGTGCACGGATGTCTTGGTCCAAAGGTGACAGGTGATGTGACTCAAATGAATGAAATACGCACTCACCAGAAGTGCGTTTTAAATACGCAGTAAGAAATCCTGCATCAAGCAATGAGAAGGTCATCTGTTTCCAGGTCATATCACATCATAAATCACCATCCAGGTACATCAGCGTGTAGAATTCCCTGGTCCGTTAGCATGTATCACCCTCTGGGATCCTCTTTTGTTGTATGGGCACTGCGAATGAAGGCACTCACATGGAGAGCCCAATAAGAGACCACATAGTGTGATACTGTATAAAGCACCTTTATTCCGAATAATGGGTACAATCAATAAGATAAAAGGAAAGGTACTGACCATGTGTTCCAGATTGCCACCTGTGGTGGTCAGATGTCCAATTGCTGTAGCCCCCCTGACGCGTTGCGTGCGATGCACATAGTCATAGGGAGAAAGGGCTTACAGCAGGGACATCCATTGCAGTGCTATTTATATATTTGAATGGCGATTATACTTGGTGCGGCCGCCATTTTGCCGGCTATCGGCGCATGCGCAGTCCATTGGCGCCATTTTGCCGTGGATCGCGGAAGCGCCCACCAGTTACTGTGTTCAGCAACTCGGTATGTTACGGCCGCCATTTTGCTGGCTATTGGCGCATGCGCAGTTCGCAAGCGCCATTTTGCCGTAGATCGCGGAAGTGATCACTAGTCACTGCTTTCAGCAAACTAGTATACTGCGGTACCGCGCCATTTTAATGGCAGTAATAAGGTGAAACGGTTACCACTGTGCAGAGGAGTGCAATATAGGAGGGAATATCAAATTATCAATTCCTTGGTATATATGGGATCCATAGTGACCCTTAAAGGAAATTATTATATTAAATGAGCATATTAAAATCTATATGCGAAGCCCACCTAGTATGCACATATACATGATAACAATATCTACAGTTGCAAGAAAAAGTATGTGAACCCCTTGGTATTACGTGGAGTTTTGCATGAATTGGGCATAAAATGTGCTCTGAACGTCATCTAAGTCACAACAATAGAAGAACACAGTCTGCTGAACATAATACTACACAAACATTAGATGTTGCCATTGTTTAATTTCACATAACATGTAAACATTCACAGTGCAGGGAGGAAAAAGTATGTGAGGCCCTAGCTTAATGACTTCTCCCAGAGCTAATTGGAGCCAGGAGTGAGCCAACCTTGACTCCAATCAGTGTGATGATATTGGATGTGTTGCTGACAGCTGTCCTGCCCTTAAAAAACACACACCTGTTTTGGGTTTACTGGTTTCAAGAAGCACTGTCTGATGTGAACCATGCCTCGCAGAAAAGAGCTCTCAGAAGACCTACCATCAAGAATTGTTGACTTGCATGAAGCTGGAAAGGGTTATAAAAGTATCTCCAAAAGCTTTGATGTTCATGTGTCCACGGTAAGACAGACTGTCTACAAATGGAGAAAGTTTAGCACTGTTGCTACTCTCCCTAGGTGTGGTCGTCCTGTAAAAATGACTGCAAGAGCACAGCGCAGAATGCTGCATGAGGTAAAGAAGAATCCCAGAGTGTCAGCTAAAGACCTACAGAAATCTCTGGCACATGCTAACATTTTTGTTGACACATCTACAATAAGGAAAACATTAAACAAGAATGGAGTACATGGGAGGACACCACGGAGGAAGCCATTGCTGTCCAAAAAGAATATTGCAGCACGTTTGAAGTTTGCAAAAGAGCACCTGGATGTTCCACAGCACTACTGGCAAAATATACTGTGGACAGATGAAACCAAGATTGAGTTGTTTGGGAAGAACACACAACACTATGTGTGGAGAAAAAAGCACAGCACACCAACATCAAAACCTCATCCCCACTGTGAAACATGGCGGAGGGAGCATCATGGTTTGGGGCTGCTTCGCTGCCTCAGGTCCTGGATGGATTGTTGTCATTGATGGGAAAATGAATTCCAGAGTTTATCAAGACATTTTGCAGGAAAACGTACGACCATCTGTCCGCCAACTGAAGCTCCGCAGAGGATGGGTGATGCAACAGGACAATGACCCAAAGCATACAAGTAATTCAACAAAACAATGGCTGCAATAGCACAGAATACACCTTCTGGAGTGGCCCAGTCAGAGTCCTGACCTCAACCCGATTGAAATGCTGTGGCATGACCTTAAGAGAGCGATTCACACCAGACATCCCAAGAATATTGCTACACTGAAACAGTTTTGTGAAGAGGAGTGGCCCAAAATGACTCCAGGTCATTGTGCAGGTCTAATCTGCAACTACAGGAAACGTTTGGTTGAGGTTATTGCTGCCAAAGGAGGGTCAACCAGTTATTAAGTCCAAAGGTTCACATACTTTTTCCTCCCTGCACTGTGAATGTTTACATGTTATGTCAAATTAAACCATGGCAACATCTAATGTTTGTGTAGTATTATGTTCAGCAGACTGTGTTCTATTGTTGTGACTTAGATGACGTTCAGAGCACATTTTATGCCCAATTCATGCAAAACTCCACATAATCCCAAGGGGTTCACATACTTTTTCTTGCAACTGTATATGTGCAAGACCATATAAAATCAGATGCATAAACAAATTATGCTGCCCAGTGAAAACATCACAGGATGTTAAATAGTACAATATAATATAAATAGCAAAATATATATAATATAATACATGGTCAGAGAGAATAATAAACACATGGTCAGATTATAAACGTACAAACAAGCTGATAAAATATAAATAAAGAATATAAAATATTCATTCGCAAAATCTAGGAAGTTCAAATTATACATATAAAAGGCATATGTGTAAAACATATATCTAAAACCAAAGATATATGTAAAAAGATCCAAAATATTCAAAACTTTTTTAGGATATTTAAAATCTCTAGAATCCTTAAAATCTTTAAAATCGCGATGACAGGGAATTTCAACGTCAATCAATAAATGTGATAAAATGCTATCACATCAATATACATTGGGGTATGAACAACGTCAAAAAGAAAGTCAAAAAGAAGAAGAAGGAAGAGAAAAAGAAAAAGAAAAAGAAGGATCGTATTCTCATTTTGGGACTTAGCAAGTGTCTCTTCAGCTATTATCTATAAAACAATTTAGATCAAAGTCTATATTCTCTCTGACCATGTATTATATTATATATATTTTGCTATTTATATTATATTGTACTATTTAACATCCTGTGATGTTTTCACTGGGCAGCATAATTTGTTTATGCATCTGATTTTATATGGTCTTGCACATATAGATATTGTTATCATGTATATGTGCATACTAGGTGGGCTTCGCATATAGATTTTAATATGCTCATTTAATATAATAATTTCCTTTAAGGGTCACTATGGATCCCATATATACCAAGGAATTGATAATTTGATATTCCCTCCTATATTGCACTCCTCTGCACAGTGGTAACCGTTTCACCTTATTACTGCCATTAAAATGGCGCGGTACCGCAGTATACTAGTTTGCTGAAAGCAGTGACTAGTGATCACTTCCGCGATCTACGGCAAAATGGCGCTTGCGAACTGCGCATGCGCCAATAGCCAGCAAAATGGCGGCCGTAACATACCGAGTTGCTGAACACAGTAACTGGTGGGCGCTTCCGCGATCCACGGCAAAATGGCGCCAATGGACTGCGCATGCGCCGATAGCCGGCAAAATGGCGGCCGCACCAAGTATAATCGCCATTCAAATATATAAATAGCACTGCAATGGATGTCCCTGCTGTAAGCCCTTTCTCCCTATGACTATGTGCATCGCACAAAACGCGTCAGAGGGCTACAGCAATTGGACATCTGACCACCACAGGTGGCAATCTGGAACACATGGTCAGTACCTTTCCTTTTATCTTATTGATTGTACCCATTATTCGGAATAAAGGTGCTTTATACAGTATCACACTATGTGGTCTCTTATTGGGCTCTCCATGTGAGTGCCTTCATTCGCAGTGCCCATACAACAAAAGAGGATCCCAGAGGGTGATACATGCTAACGGACCAGGGAATTCTACACGCTGATGTACCTGGATGGTGATTTATGATGTGATATGACCTGGAAACAGATGACCTTCTCATTGCTTGATGCAGGATTTCATACTGCGTATTTAAAACGCACTTCTGGTGAGTGCGTATTTCATTCATTTGAGTCACATCACCTGTCACCTTTGGACCAAGACATCCGTGCACCTGAAATTGTGATCCCTCAGGATCCACACGATTTTATCACTTTGAACTGTTCAGTCACTAATAATCACCATTAAGTGATATTCATTTTGCACTTGCTGATATTGTATTATACAGTATATATAGTATATCCATTTACTAGCGCTGCACCTATTACTGTGATATATATTATATTGGAGGGTTCTTTTGGTTACCTTTTTTGGTGTTCCAGCAGCTTGATTTTTATTCTCTACAGCTAAAGGTGGCGCTCGCTTAGCAGCTTTTTACTATATTCTATTTGAACCATCATTAAGCTTGAGCAGCCATCTATACATCATGACGGATGTTTTTGAATTTCGCTCTATGCGTAACACAATTGCAGATGAGGTATTCACTGTTGAACAAGACACTGACAATTTGAAAAGTATCTTCACACATCTGCATAATTTAATGTCAGCGGAGATAAGAACACTATGGGACATTTCATTTTTAGACAAGTATGTTAGAGAGGGGATGGTCCCCAGATTTCTAAGATGGAATGTACCTCCCGAGTATGAGGATATAAATGGAACCTCAGAATGGTATCAATATTTTAATATGGCTGGCATAGATATGCTTAAATTTTTGATTTTAAGGAAAAAGAAAAAGTTACAGTACCTTGACACTGAAATAAACAAAGTCCGTGAGAAACTCATTCCTTTTAAAGACAGTGAAGAGTATATAACAGAATCCAATAGACTCAAGTTCCATATGGAAAAATTAGATAAAGAACAGAAAATAAAGAAAAGAAAAAAGTACTTAAGGGATCATAAAGATTATCAGGAGGAATTAGTCTTTAAGTGGCAAATTAAAACTGACGATCCCAATCCACCTATGACTAACACTAACTTTCAAAATGTTAATTTTCAAACCCCCAAACCCCAAAGGAAACAGGGTAATCCCAAGAGCCAAACTATGGAACCCTTGAGTCAGTACAGATCACCACTTAGATCTGATACCAATTATGCATACAACATCTCTACTGATAACAGATATGAACCTCTAAACGCAACTAGAATGGATGATGTTGGCACACGTAATTTTAATTGGCATCCGAGACAACAATCTCAAAATAATCAAAATAAACAATATCAGAATTATTCTCAAAATAAACAATACCAGAATCAATCACAATATGGACCAGTCCAATACCGACAGACAAATAACTTTAGACCACAATATCCCCCATCAGGGTATTCTAAAGGGAAACCCCCTTACCGGGGGAACACAGGTCCTAGACCTCCATCTCACCCTAACAATTCCTTTGGTGGAGTACCCAATCCCCAAAATGGACAATATGAGCAACATAATGTGAACCCTACACCAAGTAATTTTTTAGGGGGGAATCAGGCACGCAAAAGAAGTGCCGGGGGAGAGGGAAGAGGGGAGGGAAAAGGACCAACAAATTTAAAGAAACGCAAAATCTAGGAATTTTTAGTCTGAGTAACACTACCCTAACTACACAAGAGTTAGGGCTTTTAAATAAGGGCTTAAAATTTGCCCCAAAAAAATCATTAAATAAGTTCCAGACATATGTAGATGTCAGGAAATACATAAGAAAGTTATCTTTGAAAAAATACTTTCATAACAAACCAATTATACAAACTACACATAATAACAGCAGTACTAACTCCAACCTCCGAAATGCATCACTATTTAACCCTCCTCCTCAAAACAATTCGTATATTAATGCCTTCAGGGACACAGTACTTAAAGATCTGGAAATGTTAAAAATAAAGTCAGTAGGCAGATTTAACCCTACTGAGAAAGCTATAGACTCCCTACTAGAGAAAAAGGACCTTGTAATACGCCCTGCGGACAAAGGGGGGGGGGCGTTGTGGTGCTAAAGAAAACAGATTATATAAAAGAGGTATATAATATTTTAGATGATAATGAAACATACTCTCTTTTATCAAAAAATCCTTTGAAACAATATAAAAAAGCACTTATAACGGTTATAGATAAAGGATACACTGATGGGATTCTCAATAAAAGAGAGAAAGCGTATTTATGCCCAACGGCACCTAGACTTCCAGTCTTATATATATTGCCAAAGATTCATAAGGATCCTGTTAACCCCCCAGGGAGGCCTATCATTAGTGGTATAGGGTCCCTTTGTTCACGAGTAGGTGAATATATTGATTTCTTTTTACAACCACTAGTAACAAAAACACCGGCCTACCTGAGGGATACAAAACAAGTTCTTCAGGATATAGATAAGATTATTACAAATAAGACTACATTCTTGGTGACAGCCGATGTAACATCACTATACACAAATATAAAACATTCGGATGGTATGGAGGCTGTTGAGTTCTTTTTAAATGGTTTTAGCTGCATGTCAGATTCACAAAAAGATTTTATTCTGACTCTCTTGGACTTCGCGATGACGAGGAATTACTTTTGGTTCAATCACAAATTTTATTTACAGACAAAGGGCGTCGCCATGGGGGCAAAATTTGCCCCCAGCCTGGCCAATCTATTTATGGCCAGATGGGAGGAGGATGTCATCTACGCAAGAGACTGGCCGGAACTTTCATTCTATCGGAGATACATAGATGACATCCTCCTCATATGGAATGGGGAAGAACAGACCCTTTTAAATTTCTTTACAACCTTGAATTTTAATTCGTTAAACATTAAGCTTACTTTTGAATATAGTCAAACGAGTGTTAACTTTTTAGATCTGGTTTTAATGAACCACAATGGGAAAATAATAACGGAAACATATTTTAAACCAACAGATAGAAATGGTTTTATCCCAACAGACAGTTGCCATCATCCTATATGGCTACGAAACATCCCTAGGGGTCAGTTTTCTAGGATTAAACGCAATTGTACTGATATGGATACATACTATAGACAAGCGGCAATAATTAAAAATAAATTTGTTGAAAAAGGTTATGATGAATCTACTCTTAATCTAACCATGGACACTATAGGAAAATCAGACAGAAATTTGATGTTGGGTGATCCCCTTTTACAGAAATCACAAAAAATCTGTCCTTTTATCACCAACTACTCCATACAGCACAAAAAGATAACTAAAATCATTAATAACAATTGGAAAATTCTGAAGTCTGATCCCATTTTGAACTCAATATTGCCAGACAAACCAGAAATTATTTTCAGGAAGGCAACACCGTTGAGAAACAAAATCGCGCCCAATATTGTGGATCCCCCTAAGAATGTGACTATGTTCACAAACTTAACGGGTTTTTTTCCTTGTAAAAAGTGTGTGATCTGCCAGTGTAGCAGACACACAAGTAAAACTAATAGGTTTAATTCTACGGCAAATGGTAATCATTATAATATGGATGATTTCATTACCTGTACTAGCAGATATGTGGTCTACCTGCTCCAATGTCCGTGCAATCTCCAATATGTAGGACGGACCACTAGGCGTCTCAGAGACAGACTGAGGGAGCATGTTAATAATATTAGAAAAGGATATAAGGATCATTCTCTGTCGCAACATTACAGAATTCATCATAACAAAGATCCATCCTCACTTAGATTTATGGGCATTGGTATTATTAATGCCCACTGGAGAGGGACCAATAAAAAACGAGCAGTGTCACAACTTGAATCACGTTGGATATATGAATTGGGCTCTCTATATCCCAGGGGACTCAATATAGACTTTGATCTAAATTGTTTTATAGATAATAGCTGAAGAGACACTTGCTAAGTCCCAAAATGAGAATACGATCCTTCTTTTTCTTTTTCTTTTTCTCTTCCTTCTTCTTCTTTTTGACTTTCTTTTTGACGTTGTTCATACCCCAATGTATATTGATGTGATAGCATTTTATCACATTTATTGATTGACGTTGAAATTCCCTGTCATCGCGATTTTAAAGATTTTAAGGATTCTAGAGATTTTAAATATCCTAAAAAAGTTTTGAATATTTTGGATCTTTTTACATATATCTTTGGTTTTAGATATATGTTTTACACATATGCCTTTTATATGTATAATTTGAACTTCCTAGATTTTGCGAATGAATATTTTATATTCTTTATTTATATTTTATCAGCTTGTTTGTACGTTTATAATCTGACCATGTGTTTATTATTCTCTCTGACCATGTATTATATTATATATATTTTGCTATTTATATTATATTGTACTATTTAACATCCTGTGATGTTTTCACTGGGCAGCATAATTTGTTTATGCATCTGATTTTATATGGTCTTGCACATATAGATATTGTTATCATGTATATGTGCATACTAGGTGGGCTTCGCATATAGATTTTAATATGCTCATTTAATATAATAATTTCCTTTAAGGGTCACTATGGATCCCATATATACCAAGGAATTGATAATTTGATATTCCCTCCTATATTGCACTCCTCTGCACAGTGGTAACCGTTTCACCTTATTACTGCCATTAAAATGGCGCGGTACCGCAGTATACTAGTTTGCTGAAAGCAGTGACTAGTGATCACTTCCGCGATCTACGGCAAAATGGCGCTTGCGAACTGCGCATGCGCCAATAGCCAGCAAAATGGCGGCCGTAACATACCGAGTTGCTGAACACAGTAACTGGTGGGCGCTTCCGCGATCCACGGCAAAATGGCGCCAATGGACTGCGCATGCGCCGATAGCCGGCAAAATGGCGGCCGCACCAAGTATAATCGCCATTCAAATATATAAATAGCACTGCAATGGATGTCCCTGCTGTAAGCCCTTTCTCCCTATGACTATGTGCATCGCACAAAACGCGTCAGAGGGCTACAGCAATTGGACATCTGACCACCACAGGTGGCAATCTGGAACACATGGTCAGTACCTTTCCTTTTATCTTATTGATTGTACCCATTATTCGGAATAAAGGTGCTTTATACAGTATCACACTATGTGGTCTCTTATTGGGCTCTCCATGTGAGTGCCTTCATTCGCAGTGCCCATACAACAAAAGAGGATCCCAGAGGGTGATACATGCTAACGGACCAGGGAATTCTACACGCTGATGTACCTGGATGGTGATTTATGATGTGATATGACCTGGAAACAGATGACCTTCTCATTGCTTGATGCAGGATTTCATACTGCGTATTTAAAACGCACTTCTGGTGAGTGCGTATTTCATTCATTTGAGTCACATCACCTGTCACCTTTGGACCAAGACATCCGTGCACCTGAAATTGTGATCCCTCAGGATCCACACGATTTTATCACTTTGAACTGTTCAGTCACTAATAATCACCATTAAGTGATATTCATTTTGCACTTGCTGATATTGTATTATACAGTATATATAGTATATCCATTTACTAGCGCTGCACCTATTACTGTGATATATATTCGTTTTTAAGGACGCAGCAGCTGCCCGCTCCTTAACAACCCAATATCCACAACTCTTAGCAACATTTAGGAGTGTTCAGCACTTTTTTCTGAGGGAAAATCGCTCCCCAAAATGCAAATCATAGAGTTTTTTTTCTAATAACATTATTTAATAACATTATTTGCTTCTAGAGGCAGAAAAAATGCTAAACTGCTGCTGGGAGCGTTTTTTTTAAGCTGGTGTGCATGAAGCCTTAAAATAGCTCACTGATGTGTCGTTTGGATGTTTCCCTGCAGCCTGCTAGTTACATAATACACTTCTCTTCATAAAGCGTTACCAACACTCACTGTTGATACACCATCTCAGTGCTACAAATGCATGCATTTCAGCAATCAGGATACACTCCAAACCTCGATTAAAAATGCAGAGTATCTCCTGCATACAGTTCTACCTTATAAAGAAAAAAAAAGACAGAGCAATATACAATATATTCTAAAGTGTGGGGTCTTGTGAGCCACTATGGTGTATGCTAAGTGCTAATAAATATTTAAATATTATCAATATTATTGTGGTAAAATCCATACAATAGTGAAAATAAAAAAATAATAAAAATGGTATATAAAAACTGTGAAAATTAGTGGTTCGCTTACACTCTACACATACTCATACCATTGTGTCATAAAGAATAAAATAAAATCAGAAATGGTGTCGCGCTCCACTACCAATTGGAAAATTGTGAATAAATTAATATTAAATAAATAACAGTCCAGCATCAAAATAATGCATATCACTATCTCTGCAATTATATTACTGCTGCAAACATGTCCTTATTAAGTCCATGACCTTGACACTTCTTCTAGTGCTGTGATGCAAAATAATAACCGTGCAGTTCACCAATCATAAAAAATATTATGCACCTTCACTGGTTGTGCTCTCACCTGATGTATATGACCAGACCGTTAGTGAGGTAATAAAAGGCTTGTGGCCCTTTAATAGGACTTAGTGATAAATAGATGGGATTATCCCTCTTTCACTGGGATGGATGAACAGAGTGTTCCCTCTTTCCAGCAGGGGGTCTCCTCGTTTCATTATGGATTTTCTTGGAGCCGGGTGGATGGAGGGGAATATCCCTCTTCCCACTAGGGGGTCTCCTTGCTTTCTTAGGGATTTTTCTTCATAGGTGTAATTGCCATGGAATGTAATAAAAGAATATAGTACCTTATCCTCTTTAAAACATAATTTATTAAATGTAGTAGTGCAGTCACATTTGTTACAAGCTAAAACCGCATTAAAATGTTGAGATTTGAATCCACAGTAAAGTTTTCCAATATTGATGAATACTTGCTGTATGTTGCTTTAAGCGTTGTGACATCAGAGCCCCTCCCCTACGCGTTACGCCACCGGGTCACGTGGCTTCATCAGGGGGAATTGATTGGACGACACTTCTTATTGTGTTTCTAGGCCTACTCTACTAATGTCTTTGAGTACATTTCTCCATATTTAATGGATTTGGTTCCTTCTCAGACATCCACACCTTCTAGCAATCTCACTATAGTCTGTTTTAAGACGGACCTACCTGAAGATGTTGGTTCAGTGAAGTGCATTGAAGTGTGGCGATGTAATTTCCAGTTCCTAATAACATCACTTCCAGTTCTGGACATCTGGTCAGTGGAATGCACACCAGACTCCAGGAAGTGGAGCAGCGGAGCATAATATCAAGCTGTTTACATTGGTGCTGATCGTGTGCACTGGAATATTTGAGCTGACATTTGTGTGTGTCTTCTTTTTATATATATATTAAGTTAGTAAAAACTACACTATGAGCATTTTCTTTGGCTTAGGTGATTGAACCATGAGAAAGCAATAGCGTGCAGCGAGGAACAACTAATTACCAGTGGGATTTACAAGGATCCAGACGAATGACATTCCTGGTTTATTGAACAGCACTTAAGACCTTTATTTAGGTCATGGCTTTGTGGTGAGTGCACAGTCTATAAGTGATGGTGGTCGTTTGATGCGTATCACAAAAGGAGCATGTGGAATAACTGAAAGTATCCTGGGTGTTCACTTGGTGTGGAGACAGACCATATAATGTTGGACTTAATTTTGAACTTTTTTAGCACATATTTTGTGTATTCTATTGCTATATTTATATTTTTTATTTTTACATTTACAATTTAATATACTTTTTGACGGTTGCACATATATTTATTGAATTTACATACATAGACAGTGACTTCACATTTCAATTTTGTTTAGCAAATACCATAAGATGTCAATGAAGAGCAGTTTCTGAAGAAACATATGCAATTCCTTGGCTACGTACAGGGGTTAGACCAAAAAATGGAAACACTACAGGATCCCATAAAGACTAAGACTGAGCTCTGCAGTAACTTTTGCAACGGATGTTTTCTAATCCCGGGTCACAATCCTGCGCAATGTACTTTTGTCTCTTTCGGTCAGTTGACCATGTCTACCACACTTTTGCTTATCAAAGGACGTTTTCCCAGAAATTGTATATGCCATCATACTGTACCTCACAACACAGCAAATAAATTGGCGACTTCAGTCACAGAGGCACCAGCTAAGCGGGCACCGACAATTTGCCCTCTTTGAGGCTCAGTAAGCTCTGACATTACTCTGACATGACTAGCAGCGCACATAGTGAATTACGAAAGTGAGGCTTCCCACCTGTTAGGTGTCTCATCACACAGCAGAAGCAAAAGAACGTTACATCACTTCCACTTTCAATGCGAAAACATGTCACTTTCACACCTGCAAATCATGTAGTGTTTCCATTTTTTTGTCCAACCCCTGTACTGTAGATTTGGTAATAACTGTAAAGAAAGACATTAAAAGTAGTAATAATGTGTTTAGACAGGAAAACTAAATTTCAACATAATATCATCATTTTACAGTGTTTTTTCACTTCCAATCATGTTTATTGTTTTGAAAAACAGAGGTTAATATATAAAAAATAACATATTGCTGTTTCATGTTACGCTCCACAGACAAGTGTGGTGCAATGTTTTCTGAATAATAGCATATACCCATTCCTTGGTTTTGTTCAAAATAAATGGGGAAGTCCATTCCCCGTGTTGACACAGAAAGTAAATCTTTATATAATGAAGACTTGTATGCAATTGTAACAGAGCTGGAATTTTATTGTAAAGTATACAATTGAATACACTTAAAATGAGAAGAGAACAACCAAGGAGAAAACAAGAAAAATAGAAGATAAAGAATGTGTGAAGAGGTGTGCCCCACCTTTTCATCTGTGCCTTTAGTCCAGCTTACAATGCTATTTATTGCTTCCCTGAGGTGTAATGTATCTATGGGTCCCATATTTGTTCCAGTAAAGGCATTTTATCATTCAAAGTGACTGATAGTATTTAATTTACCATTATCCAAGATAGCTTTGTATTTATTAGTGCAAACAGGATAGACAAAAACCACAATGATCTAGCGACTGCTATCATAGCATCTAGGACAGGGGTGGGCAAACTTTTTGACTTGAGGGCTGCAATGGGTTCATATATTGGACCCGGGGGCCGGACTAGCTGCTGGCCGGCCCAGCCACTACCATGCCATCCATAGTAAGTATAGTAATATTCCCCCATAGTAAGCATAGTAATTAATCCCCCATATAGTAATTCATCCCCCATAGTAATTCATCCCCCATAGTAATTCATCCCCCATAGTAATTCATCCCCCCTATAGTAATTCATCCCCCCTATAGTAATTCATCCCCCATAGTAATTCATCCCCCATATAGTAATTCATCCCCCGTAGTACTTCATCCCCCATAGTAATTCATCCCCCATATAGTAATTCATCCCCCATAGTAATTCATCCCCCATATAGTAGTTCATCCCCCATAGTAATTCATCCCCCATAGTAATTCATCCCCCATATAGTAATTAATCCCCCATAGTAATTCATCCCCCATAGTAATTCATCCCCCATATAGTAATTCATCCCCCCTATAGTAATTCATTCCCCCCTATAGTAATTCATCCCCCATATAGTAATTCATCCCCCCTGTAGTAATTCATTCCCCATATTGTGTCAATTCACTTACCTTTGCTCCGCGCGTTCCTCTCGCCGTGTTCCCGCGCCGTTCCGGTCTTCAGGACGGACTGTGAGAGGAGAGGAGTTCGTCATGCTGCCCCGCCTACATCCTGACAGCCAATGTTTGCCACGCTCCGCAGGCCGGATTAAAAGGTCCGCCGGGCCATAGTTTGCCCATTGCTGATCTAGGACTATAAAAGAAATCAATGTTTTGGTATTTCTTTGTCCCTACTTTGATGGTCAGCCTAATAAAGCATGGCAGGGAGATTTTATGAGGTTGGTCAGAGTCAATGTGTATATAAAGTTACAGACTTGAATCCAAAATCTCTTAACTCTTGGGCATGTCCACCATATATGATATTCTTTGCCCTCTTGGCCACATCCCCTGAAGCACACAGGGATGCACCTCGAACATGAGAAGCTATTTTTGTAGGAACCATATACCATCTTAAAAGTACTTTGTAATTGGCTTTAATAATGGAAGTGTTGATATGGGACTTTACCTATAACAACATGAGAAAAAATGGTGTACTTTAGCAAAGAACATACATTCGTCATGAAAATTTATAGTACCAAACTGAGTGTGTGCTGTAAATTGCCTCCAGCATTGCTCTTGTTTCTTCTTGCTGGAGACCCAGAGCAGTAACTTCTTCACTGAGAACTCTGCCCCTCTCAGTCTCAAAAACTATGTCACGTTCTATAACTGAAATGGGTGCATTTACAGTCTTAACTTAAAGTGGAGCTCCACCAAAAAGGGGAAGTTCCGCTTTAAGACTTTGTCTCCAGCTCCCGTTAAGGATTGGCACCTTTGGGGAGCGGGAAGTGGTTGCGGGAGATTTGACAGGTACTTGCTCCCACTCCCGCTGCAATCACCTAGGCGATCAGAAGCGGACGTTGTCCTCCCCCCCTCCCTCCCCATAGTCTTCTTGGACATGTGACAGGTCACAGAAGGCTATGAGACCATTCACAAACCGCAGCGCTACTTGCGCATGCGCTGTAAGCAGGGGCGGACTGACCATTTGGAAACTCGGGCACTGTCCGAGAACCCGGGGTCAGTAGAGATGCCCCTGGTACCTTTTTCATAGGCTTTTTTGAGTTTGGGCAAGGACACAGGGGCCCCATGATCCCCTATTGCCCAGAGGCCCCAGGAGTTGTCAGTCCACCCCCGGCAGTGAGCACACAGCTGTGAAGCCGCAAGCTGTCACAGCCAGGTGCCCACACTGAAGATGCGCCGAGGAGACAGGACGGTCAGTGAACCCGGCTGGTGTGAGGACATTGCCGGATCGAAGGACAGGTGAGTGTCCATTTTTTAAAAGTCAGAAGCTATAGTTTTTGTAGCTGCTGACTTTTATTTTTTTTAATTCCCACTGGACCTCCGCTTTAATGCTCCATGCACACTAGCTGAAAAAACGGTGGATAAAAAAAATTTTAGTAGCGTTTTAGTAACGCTCAGAAGCGTTTAGGAGCATTGACGATTTATTCGTGTTTTTACAGTACATATAGAGGGGAAAAAAAAGCTAGAAAAAATGTGTTAGGAGCGTTTAGCAGCATTTAGGAGAGTTTAGCTTTTTTTTTCTTATGGAAAAACGCTCCAAAAACTCTACAAAAACATTTTTTTTTCTGCTCCTAGATGCTGAAGCTCAAACAATGCTAATAGCCTGAAGCAGTATGCATGAACACATAGAATATCACTATTTAGCTTCTAGAAGCAGAAAAAATGCTAATAACAGCTTCAAGGAGCTTAAAAAAACATTAGTGTGCATGGAGACAGAGGCTCCATGCACACTAGTGTTTTTTTTTAAGTTAAAAAACCCTGGGAAAAATACTAATAACAGCTTCTAGGATCTTAAAAAAATGCTAGTGTACATGGAGCCTAAATGTCTTGGCTCAACTAGAGGGAAAGGATGCAGTAGCTGACATTGCTGAAGTTCACAGGCTGCCTGAGGGAGAAATAAAAGAATATCAGGGAGATAAGATACTAGCCTTGTGATATTAAGGTTCCAAGAACACTAGTGTTTTTTAAGCTCCTAGAAGCTGTTATCCGCATTTTATTTTGCTCCTAGAAGCTAAATAGCGTTATCATATGTGTCCATATACACTATTTTAGGCTTGTAGCGTTTTTCAAGCCTCAGCATTTAGAAGCGGAAAAAAAATTGTTTTTGTAGAATTTTGGAAGCCTTTTTCTGGAAGAAAAAAACATTGAACGCTCCTAACAGCTCTTTTCTAGCCTTTTTTTGTACTGTAAAAATGTTAATAAAATGCCAGCAAGCCTAAAACTCTGCTAAAACGTTACTACAAGCCAGCACCAAAATGCAATTATCAGAGTTTTTCATCCAGCTTTTTTTCTAGTGCTTTTTGAGCTTATACAAAACGCTATTGTGCATGGAGCCTAACTCTTTTCTGTCTCTCTGGTAGCATAGTTTGTCCTGCCATCTTTCCAGCTTTTCTTTCCTCTCACCCTAATATGTCCTCCATTGGCACAGTCTGTGGTATTCCTATTTTATTCTCCCTCTCAGCAGTAATACATCTTCAGGCTGTCAGCAGATCAGCCTCTAATGAATGACTGATTAATGGTACAGTGCTGAGAATAGAGAACTGAGGCTGTACATAGCAGGGTGAGACTGGGCCTTCATGGATTTTAAACAGTTTATGTACTATTTTTTTAATGTTTTACATAGCTATACCTGTAAAAGGTGCCAGCCTGACTTGATCTAGCAGGATTTAATTTTCTGACTAAAGTTCCACTTTAAGGATTAAGAATATTGCAAAAATGTAGCTGGGAATCTTGTCGATATTTTTGCATAGATGTTCCATTGATGTCATTGTAGCTACATCTAGAGTGATGTGCTATAGCCTGCAGGAAATGTTTTATTTGCAGGTAATGATAGTGTTCAGCCAGAGGCAGCTGATGTTTGTCTTGTAAAGCTTGTTTCTAAAAAGATGCCCTGGTCATTACAGAAATGCACTATTCTGAGAAATTGTTTGTCCACCACAGAAAATGTTTGGGGGTAAGATCTGATGTGAAGGCAGGGTTATTTAATATGGGGGCTACGGGTCCATGGGAAAGGCCCAGTGAAAATGAGAGATGAGATGGGCATAAGATTTTCCTTGCTTGGTAACTATATCAGGTGATTTACCTTCTCTTCTCTGCAGGAGGAGCATTTTGAATCAGGAAATCCTTTTTTTCTGAGCATTCACAATCAACCTCTAGCATCATGCTACTTTCAGCCTTCTTCTATAGAGCTGTTTGTCTCGATTGATTCTGATTGTTTTATATGAGTCACTGCATTTAAGAACAATAGTACTATTATATAAGATCTTTAATATGACATCTGATTCTACAAATATCACATTTGTGATGCATTTCTGTACATCTTCATTATTACTGAGGTTTACATTTCTGTTACAATAGGTTTTGTGCATGTCAACAAATGCAGAGAGAGCATCCTCTTAAAGAGCATCAAAGAGCATCCTCATGCTGCTTACTTGGAGGAGAATGATATTTGGAGAAGCTGCAGCAACTGTTGCTCAAGAAGAGGTCTACCCTTCGTGCCCTTGAGCTGGGTGGTGCTCGTTGTGGCCTCCACAGTGTAACAGTGTGGGACTAATCGAGGGCTTGCTGCACAGCTGGATCCTACAGTCAGACTACATTTGGGTGGGTGCTGTGGTGTTAACTATCTACAAAGAGTCTATCCAAAACTGCAGCCCTTTGAAGGTAAGAACACAAAGAATTGGTCATTTCTTTTTTCATCCTTTTTTAACAAGTGCATTTGTAAATGCATATGCTCTGATATTTAAGCTGTTTACTTTCTATAAAGTCTCTTTAATAAAAAAGTTTAAATAGCATACAAATGAATATTTTTAGTAATCTCTACTAAGGGAGATACAGACAGCCAATAAAAAGGAAGATTGATTTTTTTGATGCTTTAATTTTCTGTCCCCTCATCATGTCAACATACCATGGGTGAGCTACACCACTCTAACCCAACAGATGAACTGCTTGCGTGTAGGTTCACACTGATGTGGTGTGAATCTGATGCAGTTTTATAGTGGGGTACCACAGTGCGACTTCTGCTTTGACAGGAGCGAATTGAATGTGATTTCTGAGTGGACTGGGCATAGCAGGAGATGCAAGTTGCACCACACTTGCACAGGACCCGTTTTTGGATCTGATCAAATTTGCACCGCATATATGTGAACAGCCTGCATCGGAAATAATGCTTTGTAGATTACATGTGAATCTGTGCTTTTCAGATTGCATCTGATCCACATAGAATTCACATCAGTGTGAACTGGCACTAACTACCCGAGAAAACTACTCCCCTAAACCATATGTGCAAATGAACTCAAGTCAGAACACCATGCAGGGAGGACTATACAACATACAGAGAAGCCAGGAAAGCAAAATTGCAAAACAAAATCTGTAAAATAATGTCCCCCTTTCCCAGCCACCCTCTTGTCAGCGTACAACGGGTGATTATTATTATTATACAGTATTTATAAAGCGCCAATAGTTCGCTCAGCGCTGTACATTACAAAGGGGGACAGAACATGTGACAGAACAATACCAATACAATGCAAAACATGTGGGGATCGAGGGCCCTGCTCTTTCGAGCTTACAATCTAGGAGGGAGGGGATGGTGGCACAGGAGGAGATAGCTGTGGGGGATGGAGTAGTAGGAAGAGTGGAGGAGGTTGGCAAGTTAGCAGGGGGTGGGGTAGGCTTCCCTGAAGAGATGGGTTTTCAGGGTGTGCCTAAAGGAGAGGAGAGTAGGTGATAATCTGATGGGTTGGGGCAGGGAGTTCCAGAGGATGGGTGACACCCTGGAGAAGCCCTGGAGGCGGGCATGGGAGGAGGGAACTAGAGAGAAGGAGGTCTTGTGAGGAGCTGAGTGTGCGTGCTGGGCGGTACTTGGATATTAGGTCAGTGATGTAGTACGGGGCAGTATGGTGGACAGCTTTGTACGTCAGTGTTAGGATTTTGAATTTGATCCGTTGCGCAATCGGAAGCCAGTGGAGGGATTGGCAGAGGGGGGTGGCGGAAATGGAGTGGTTGGAAAGGTGAATGGGTCTGGCAGCCGTATTCAGGATCGACTGAAGCGGGGATAGCCAGCGGCGAGGTAGGCCAGTGAGGAGGGAGTTGCAGTGGTCAAGTCGTGATAAGATGAGGGAGTGGATGAGCTGTTTAGTGGTTTCTGGGGTTAGGAACGTGCGTATTTTGGCGATGTTGCGGAGGTGGAGTCTGCACGAGTTAGTTAAAGATTGGACTTGGGGCTGGAAGGATAGGTTGGAGTCCAAAATGACACCAAGTACTCTGGCCTGTGGGGCGGGTTTGATGGTGGCGTTGTTGGATGTGATGGAGAAGTCAATGGGGGATGGTGTCCGGGCTGGGGGGAAGACAAGAAACTCGGTTTTGGAGAGGTTCAGTTTAAGGAAGTGGAGCGACATCCAGTCTGATATGTCGCTTAGTAGGTGTGTGATTCGGGCGGAGACCGAGGGGGTGAGGTGGGGCGTTGAGAGATAGATTTGTGTGTCGTCGGCATAGAGGTGGTAGTTGAAGCCGTGAGAGTGTATGAGTTGGCCAAGGGAGGAGGTGTAGATGGAGAAGAGAAGGGGCCCGAGGACAGAGCCTTGAGGGACCCCAACAGAGAGGGGGAGTGAGGGGGAGGTGGTAGCATTATAGGTAACGCTGAAAGAGCGTTGTGACAGGTAGGATGAGAGCCAGGAGAGAGCAGAATCTCTGAGGCCGAGGGAGTGTAGTTTTTTGAGGAGGAGGGGGTGGTCGACTGTGTCGAAGGCCGCAGAGAGGTCAAGGAGTAGGAGCACTGAATAGTGGCCATTAGCTTTGGTGGTTAGCAGGTCGTTGGAGAGTTTAAGTAAGGCAGTTTCGGTGGAGTGTAGGGGACAGAAGCCGGACTGTAGGGGATCGAGGAGGGTGATACCTAGCAATGCCAAAAACAAGGGTGGAAAGAAAAAATAGAGACAAGTCTTGGAACTATTCTGTGCTCATAGAACTAAAATGTAAGATCTGAACTTATGATCTCTACATAAAGTAACATGGGCATGCTGGAAGCCATTTTTATTAGCATAAAAGGTGGATCTAAGTTCTTGGTTTCTGAACAAAGACTTTAACATCAGACACTCTCAGTTTCTTACAGCATACTTTCCCAGGTTGTAAATTTGGGGTTATGGTTGTACCAGAAAGTCACAAGATAAGGACTGATCATGGTACCAATTTGCAAGATTGAGGAGGCCATGTCTCAGACTTAAAGGACAATGAACTGTTAACAATTAATTTTTTTTCATCATCATCTGGAAATTAGTACATATTAAAATTTACCTTGTATATGGTGTTAATGTTATTTGACAGGACTACTTGAATCAAAAATGTCAATTGTATTATTATTATATGAAGTGAATACTTGCCTAATTAAGTAACTTGGTTTTTATATTACTATATCCAATCTCTCTCTCTGTATATATATATATATATATATATATATATATATATTGTGGCAGTGCGGTGTCCTGCCACGGTCAAAATAAAGCTGAAAACCCTGGATTCTCAACCAGGCAGGTTGAGGGGCTCCAGAGAGTTGATATATTGCAGAGGAAACTGGCTTTTCAGTTTCCTCATAAATTTAATAAATCTGTTTTGGGATCTGGAGCCTGGAGATTTCAAAGAGATCTGGGAGGGATGAAATCTCTAATCCGGGGTCCGTGTTTTGAGAACCCCCAGCACACTGATTGCACAGGTGTGTGCAGGCCTGTTTATAGAGGCCTAACCATGGGTCAGGGCTCCACCCCGGCAAACGGAGTCAGGAGGGCTTCACCCTGGCAGACGGGAGGTCTCTGCCTTGGAGTCAGGCGGAAGCCAGACTAGCTGTGTGCTAGTGGCTATAATTTGGGAAGAGTCTGCAGGAGACAGACAGTGAACTGTGTACAAGCCAGGAGGCTGAATCTTTGTTGGTATTTCTTGATGGTGGATACCCCTGCGTGGGAAGCATTTGTGTTATTTGAACTTTCTTGTAAATAAAATTGGGCAAAAAGGCCCTTAACGAAGCGAGTTGCTGTGTGCTTTGAAGAAGGTCTACCAATTTGAAGCGAGTTCCCACATATGGTGGAGGATGCAGTGGGCAGAACTAGAGATCCCAGCAAGGAAGTAAGTTCATGTGTTGAACTGTGTTTGGTGCATGACTCTGCATTATCTGTGTGTGCAGGTGAGGAGATCCTGCAAGAGAAAAGGAACTTGCCTTAAAGAGACAGTGCTCCATTGTGTACCAGGACTGTGCAAAAGTGTTGTGGAGTGACTGCAAAGATGGGGCGGTCAAAACTCAAAAAAGAAGCAAGATTTTCTGAAATGAGAGACAGAGCCCTGTGGCTGGAGGGGTTGTTACCACCAGAACAAGCCCCATACATGGCTGCACAGAGTTTGCCACAGTGGGAAGTGCATGCTGTTGTCCCTGGCAATGCTGGTGAAAGGAAACCCGTTTTCTGTGTGCAGAGTACTAAGCCTGAAAGAGGATGCAGTGTTGGAAGTCCGGCCAAGATCCTGCCACAAGAGCACTGTTTGCGGTGCAGTGAATGGGGGCACACTGTCTCCAAGTGCCCTTTATCCCAGCTTCCAGTGCAAGGTGACACAACCAGACAAAGGTCTGGGTATGCAATTGGGAAGCCTGCTTGGAGTTCCAGGAAGGAGCAGCAGGCTGCCCAAAAGTTTCAGAAAAATGTGGTTGCCCATAACAACACATGTGACTTCAGGCCTGCGGACCCTGTGAGAGAAGTGTCGTCTGCAGAGGATTGTGGCAACGCAGAGATGAGAGTTCAGCGCATTTGGAGGAACCCACAAAGTTCAGCTGGGAGAGTGCCATCTCCCATAGCAACAGGAGAAAACCTGACAACCAGGAGAAGGGGCTACAAGGGAGATGTGGTTCCTTATCCCAAGAAGGTTATCTGTGGAACCATACCCTGCCTGGAATGTGGTCAGTTTGGGCATGGTATCTTTACCTGCCCCAGATTATGGAATGCCACTGATGAGGATGCTACTGGGCAAAAGTCTTCATCTGCAAGCCCAGATTCATGTTTAAAAATGTTGGCAGCCACCCCTAGCAACAGTGAAGAAGTACCTGTTGTGCCTGCAGGGGGTGCCAAGGAGTCAGAAGTGCCTGCCACAGTATCATCCTATAGCTGCAAGGATGAACTGGCTGGCCAAAGCCAAGCGGAGGAGATGACAGAAAGGATCCAGATCCCACGCACTCAAGTGAAGGTGAAGCCTGTTACAGTGGTGGGTAAGACTGGTACTTTTGAGATAAATGTGAGAGACACTAATGCACTGATTGAGACTGACTTTGAGACTCTCTGCTATAAATTTGGGATACTCCCAGTTGGGAAACCCACTGCTTGTGATTGTGAGAGACTTGCCTCTGTATAATGCTTTTAGTGGGGAGGCAATGGTTAAATGTCAATGTGGAGAGTACTGATATTGGGGTTGCACCAATGTCATCTAAAGAGTGCTGAATTATATGTAGTAGGGGTGACCACTAAGCAGGATGTGTTATCTCCCCTAGCAACAGTGGTTAAGGTAACCCAGGATAGCTGTGGTGTTGCTCTGGTGGATCAGAGTGTATCTGAATTGAGTGATGAGAATTTGTTATTTCAGTGTGGCAATGGTGAATCTAAAAGGTATGAACGTATTCATAATGATGGGTTAATGCAATCCACTAATGAAAGTTTTTGTAGTGAATGACACGCCACTAGGTCACGGTGGTGAGAGTAGGAAATTGCAACCTGCTGTGCCTAGAAAAGGAGTCTCCCAGTGTGATATGGATAATGAAGAGATAGGTAATGGGTGTGATACAGAGCCACTCTGTCCCTCTGTGTCTCCTTCAGCAGTTGGAGTGGTACTGCGTAGTACCTCTGATGGGATCACAGGGATGATGGACTGGGACAGATGGGCAACAAGCTTGTTGGCATTAATAAAAGATGCCTCTGTGGGTAACAATGGGGTGGACATGGTTTCTGCTGTGCTGAATAGAGGGACTGTGGAGCAGCTATTAGTCCAGGGTGCACCTGTCGCTGCCAAAATTAACCCACCGCTGGTAAGAAGCACCATTGAGGATAAACGCTCAGCAGAAGTTTTGCCCACAGCCCATAAAAGAGTTAATGGTGTAGTATACCAAATTGATATCCATAGAGATGTGGAAGAGCTCATTGACACTGAGCCTCAGAGTATTTGGGTGAATCCCACACCTGGTTACGCTCTGGGAGAGCCCCAGGTTATTGTGTTGGGTACCTCCAGCCAAGAGGAAGCCTCTTTAAGAAGCACCACCTCTGAGGCATCAGTAAATGAGTGTCTCCATGTCTCCAGGAAGGTCTTATGTGTGGAATCAGGCTGTCTTTTTATAACAGACCTGCTGAAGGAAATGTTAGCCTTCTGGAGTGTACAGCCGGTGTATACCTTGCTGTGTCTTCCATGTTCGGGAGAGCTGGTACAGTGGAGTCCCGCTAATCGGAGCGTGGTATTACGGGCTATACAAGACAAAGATGGTCAATATAGGAATTCTGTGATACCATCCTTGTTGGTAATGGTGAAAATTGTCTTTCAGTGCATTGCTGGGTTGCTTCATAGCCGTAATCTGTATGAGAGGCACACCAGAGTACTGTTGGACAGGACAGAGGTTTGGACAGAAGTACCGGAAAACACAGGTATATGTGATGTGCTTGGGGTCGTCAACCCTAATGTAGCATTATGTAAGGATGGTTTGGCATCAGGACAGTTGCTGACAGAGTCTTTTGTGACAGTGAAGTCGGTGGACAGTGATGTTTCCATGGGAGATACCCACTCCGCTGTGTGTAATTCCTCTCCAGAAACTGCCCTGCCAACTACTTGTGAACTGAGTTCTGACATGAGTCTTTTGGCTAATGATAAAAAGGGAAATGTGTTGATGAATTTGGATTGTCTGATTACTATGTGTGATAACAAAAAGAATGGTAGACCTGGTGATCAAGTTGACATGGTAGCTTGTCATCCTGAAAAAAGTAATGAGTGCTTAACAGACACGAGAGGTTAAGAGTATAGTAATAGGCCCCCTACATGTTCAGGAAGGTCACTCTGGAAAGGTTTTCCAAAGGTCCAGTAAACGCCCAAGTTATAAGAATGAAAGGTCTAAGGGAAATGGCCCAAAGCTTAACAAGGGGATGTTAAAAGAGTTTGATGCCACAATAAAAGAGCCCATGTCTGTTACTAAAGTGTTTAAAAATATATCCCCTGTAAAATTAAATGAAGCAAAAAGGGATGGTCTAGCGGAATTTGAGGGAGCAAGTTGTAATATTACAGGTACCAGGCATTTAAAGCTTAGGAGTCAACCCCAGGTTACAAAGGGTACTGAGATTTGTAAACCCCCTAGTGGTAAAAGGACTAACATAGTCTTAAGGAAATTAGAAAGACCGCGCTTTTGGAAGCACACTCGTAAAAAGGCACGGGGATGTCGTAGAGCCCAAGTAAGGGGAGAAAGGGGAAGTTACCTCTTGGGGCAGGGAGTAGTGTCTCCCTTTGATGAAAACTAAGTCAGCCAGGATTGGACCTCTACAGGTGATAAGGTCTAAAGCAAGGGTTTTAGGTTTGTGTGTTCCGCCCCCTACGGGGTCAAAACAAAGGGGGGGGGGATATGTGGCAGTGCGGTGTCCTGCCACGGTCAAAATAAAGCTGAAAACCCTGGATTCTCAACCAGGCAGGTTGAGGGGCTCCAGAGAGTTGATATATTGCAGAGGAAACTGGCTTTTCAGTTTCCTCATATATTCATTAAGTCTGTTTTGGGATCTGGAGCCTGGAGATTTCAAAGAGATCTGGGAGGGATGAAATCTCCAATCTGGGGTCCGTGTTTTGAGAACCTCCAGCACACTGATTGCATAGGTGTGTGCAGGCCTTTTTATAGAGGCCTAACCATGGTTCTGGGCTCCACCCCGGCAAACGGAGTCAGGAGGGCTCCACCCTGGCAGACGGGAGGTCTCTGCCTTGGAGTCAGGCAGAAGCCAGACTAGCTGTGTGCTAGTGGCTATAATTTGGGAAGAGTCTGCAGGAGACAGACAGTGAACTGTGTACAAGCCAGGAGGCTGAATCTTTGTTGGTATTTCTTGATGGTGGATACCCCTGCGTGGGAAGCATTTGTGTTATTTGAACTTTCTTGTAAATAAAATTGGGCAAAAAGGCCCTTAACGAAGCGAGTTGCTGTGTGCTTTGAAGAAGCTCTACCAATTTGAAGCGAGTTCCCACAATATATATATACACACACACACACACACACACACACACACACACACACACACACACACACACACACACACACTACATTGCCAAAAGTATTGGGACGCCTGTCTTTACACGCACATGAACTTTAATGGCATCCCAGTCTTAGTCCATCGGGTTCAATATTGAGTTAGCCTTCCCTTTGCAGCTATAACAGCTTCAACTCTTCTAGGAAGACTGTCCACAAGGTTTAGGAGTGTGTCTATGGGAATGTTTGACCATTCTTCCAGAAGCGCAGTCTCTGCTCTAATTCATCCTAAAGATGTCCTATTGGGTTGAGGTCAGGACTCTGTGCAGGCCAGTCAAGTTCCTCCACCCCAAACTCTCGTTCATATCTTTATGGACCTTGCTTTGTGCACTGGTGCACAGTCATGTTGGAACAGGAAGGGGCCATCCCCAAATTCTTCCCACAACGTTGGGAGCATGAAACTGTCCAAAATGTCTTGGTATGCTGATGGCTTAAGAGTTCCCTTCACTGGAACTAAGGGGCCAAACCCAACCCCTGAAAAACAACCCCACACCATGATCCCCCCTCCACCAAACTTTACACTTGAAAAGCGATTCTAACCTTATTGGATAATCCTGTGGATGGTATTCTACGTTATGTCATGCGCAGTGAAAACTGAGCTTTGAGTATTTGTTTGCAGGGAGAGATCAATTTGCATATCCTTTGTCATATTCTGCTGAGTAACTGAGTTTCATATACTGCATTTGTTTAGACAATTGGTCCTATTTCATTAATGTTTAATAATATTTGCTGGTTTGAATTTGTAACCATTATTTTTTTATTAGGCAATTGAACTGCTATTTTGATTTTATTTTTATTTATGACCACCAATTATATTTTAATTACCATTTTGCACTGCTTTTATTAATATATATACAGTGGGGATCGAAAGTTTGGGCACCCCAGCTAAAAATTTGTATTAATGTGCATAAAGAAGCCAAGGAAAGATGGAAAAATCTCCAAAAGGCATCAAATTACAGATTAGACATTCTTATGTCAACAAAAGTTAAATTTTATTTCCATCATTTACACTTTCAAAATAACAGAAAACAAAAAAATGGCGTCTGCAAAAGTTTGGGCACCCTGCAGAGTTAATATCTTGTACTGCCCCCTTTGGCAAGTATCACAGCTTGTAAACGCTTTTTGTAGCCAGCCAAGAGTCTTTCAATTCTTGTTTAAGGTATCTTTGCCCATTCTTCCTTACAAAAGTCTTCCAGTTCTTTGAGATTTCTGGGCTGTCTGTCACGCACAGCTCTTTTAAGGTCTATCCATAGATTTTCAATGATGTTGAGGTCAGGAGATTGTGAAGGCCATGGCAAAACCTTCAGTTTACGCCTCTTGATGTAATCCCCCGTGGATTTCGAGGTGTGTTTAGGATCATTATCCATTTGTAGAAGCCATCCTCTCTTTAACTTCAGCTTTTTCACAGATGGCATCAAGTTACCATCCAAAATTTGCTGAAATTTTATTGAATCCATTTTTCCTTCTACTCGTGAGATGTTCCCTGTGCCACTGTCTGCAACACAACCCCAAAGCATGATTGATCCAACCCCATGCTTAACAGTTGGACAGAGGTTCTTTTCATTAAATTCTGTGCCCCTTCTTCTCCAAACGTACCTTTGCTCATTCCGCCCAAAAAGTTCCATTTTAACCTCATCGGTCCACAGAACTTGTTTCCAAAATGCATCAGGCTTGTCTATATGTTCATTTGCAAAGTTCAAACAATGATTTTTTTGGTGAGGACGTAGAAGAGGTTTTCTTCTGATGACTCTTCCATGAAGACCATATTTGTACAAGTATCTCTTTATAGTGGAATAGTGTACCACAACTCCAGTGTCTGCCAGATCTTTCTGGAGGGATCGTGCAGTCAAACGTGGGTTTTGAATTGTTTTTCTCACAATCCTGCGAGCTGTTCTGTCTGATATTTTTCTTGGTCTTTCAGATGTTGCTTTAACTTCCACTGTTCCTGATGACTGCCATTTCTTAATTACATTCCGAACAGAGGATATTGACATCTGAAAACGCTTTGCTATCTTCTTATAGCCTTCTCCAGTTTTGTGAGCGTCAACTATTTTCAGTTTCAGTTTTCTAGACAACTGCTTAGAAGAACCCATGGTGCTGATTGTTGGGGCAAGGTCAGATGAGTCTGGGCATTTAAAACCTTTGAGATTGACATCACCTGATCTTCCCAGACGATAATTGAGAACAAACCATGACACTGGCAGGTCTCAGCTTGGCAAAGGGGGCAGTGCATGCTATAAATTCTGCAGGGTGCCCAAACTTTTGCAGACGCCATTTTTTTGTTTTCTGTTACTTTGAAAGTGTAAATGATGGAAATAAAATCTAACTTTTGTTGACATATTATAAGAATGTCTAATCTGTAATTTGATGCCTTTTGGAGATTTTTCCATCTTTCCTTGGCTTCTTTATGCACATTAATACAAATGTTTAGCTGGGGTGCCAAAACTTTCGATCCCCACTGTATATAATATATATATATATATATATATATATATATTTATTTAATTTTTTTTTTGCACACTGTTGCTTTTTATTTCATCTTCAAATTAGCGCAACGAAGAACCCAGGTTATCAGTTGATTTATGTAAATTAGTAGGAAATCACCTTAATTCCAGATCTCTGCCTGTTTTCATAAATTATATACTGATTATTTTTTTCAGAGCTAAAGTTCTGACATATTTTGGAAGCCACAATGAGATTTACCTAAATTTGAAACAAATAGAAAAATATTATTGTGCAAGTATACATATTTTATTGTCATTTTTCTTGGTTTTGAATGTGCTGTTGTCAAGCACATATACAGAAAATGTCTTATACCAAGAGTGTTCCTAGTAGATCTTGTCATTCTAGTGCAGAATCTGAAGCTGGTTAGAGTCAGATTCTAGAGAATTGATGAAATTTCATGTGATGTCTTTTGTGAAAGATAAATTGGACATTAAAGAGGATATTAATGATTGGGTAGCTGGAATGCAGAGAAGGATTGCAAAGGTATGCAAATGATATCTGATCTGACAAATCATGTTTTGCTGGCTATCTACATCAAATAGCTGAGGCTAAAACAAAGAAAGAAAAATAAACATGGCTGTTTAAATCTTGTTGAGAATTTTTTAATGTAATTTTTGAATTGGCAGAACAATTAAATAAAACAAAACTGGAAACAAAGCGAGAGGCTGATAATGTTAAAAAAAAATTACAGAGAACACTCCATGAGATAAAAGTTTGCAGATTGAACTTCTATGTTGATATGTAACATCTGTCAGCTGAAATGTTGAATTTTAAAGAAATGATTTCCAAAATAGAGAATTGATCACTTCTCTAAAAAAGAGTCTAGATAATATCTCTGATGAATTGTCTGATTGTAAAAGGACAAAATCAACTTTAGAACAAGAATTTAAAAAGTTGGGCATTGCTAATACCAGTCTCCAACAGGAGTTAGATGTTCAAACCCAGGCATACCAGCAGTTGGTGCAGGAAATGCAGGAGTCAAAATCCAGCAGTACAAGGGTTGAACCTTCTACTTCTACAACTATGTCATTGAAACCTTTATGAGCTCTCACCCAGACCATTCTGTGAAGCCTCTAACCGTAAAACCATCAAAAACTGAAGCTTCAAAATCTGAGAGTAACTACAGTGACCACTCAGATGAGGATGAAATGCCGTCCAATAGTAAACATTCTCTCCCTAAATTAAAACCCATCTCACTTAGTAAACACCCCAAAAGTGAGAAAATCCCAGAAGCCTGTGTATGATACCACCAAAGTGATAAAATTCTTAAAAGAAACTGAGTCTCTTTACTGCGAAAGGATCGCCTTCTATAATTGATCACATAGAAATGTATGAGGAAGTGATGATGATTTTGCATTATGACAAACAGAACATTGAATTTGTCCCATGGGTGTTTGAGCCAAAGCACAGGTTTTTCCTTACTTCCCTTAGAGATATGCCTACAGCCTGGCTGAAAGATCCTGATTATGATAGCCCTGAATTTGTCCAATTGTTTTATGATGCTTTCCCAAATAAATTAAAAATGATTTGGACCCAGGATTACAATCCCAGAAAAACTCTAGATTGGCTACTGACAGAGAGTACCGCCCTCTATGCTGTTTTACAGCATAGTGAAGAGTCTCAGGGTAGTAGATTTAAAAAGCCAACAGAAAAAATAGTTGAGACTCAGATTAAAAGGGATCCCATAAAGTCTGAATCCCCAAAAAGGAGTTATGCTGAAGTTGTTAAACTCCAGACCGCTCAGTCAGAATAAGCCTAAACTCAGTCCAGATTTCAAGAAGGTCCCTGTCATTGAAAACTCAGACAAAAAGCATCAATTTGCTAAACAGCATTTCCCTAATAGAACCCAGGAAGGTTATTGCAGGAATTACAGGTCTAACCAGAAAAAGGTCCAGTCTGGTTTGGAATCAGAAGGTTCTGTCAAATCCCAGATTTCTACTTCAAAAACTCCACCCCAAAGGGTTCATCAGAAAAATAGAGGTAACCTATATGACCACGTGGACCAGATACAAGGTCAGCTCACTGTGTTAGCAAAACAAATGAAGAAGATAACTAATTTCCAAAAATCCTTTTTGAGGGAATCCCACTCCTGTGGAAAGTCCTCCTCAATAAAAAGCAGGAATGAACAGGCTAAAGCATCATGCAATGCTAATGCCTGTAATGTACCAATACAAAAATGAGCAAATTAACCCAAGTGTCTGTATGCCTGAAAAGAATTTAACCTGTTCTATGCCAAAAAGGCAAGGGGGGGGGGAGATGGGACAGAGTGTTTGTGTTTCTGTTTTTCAGCCCACCAACACAGAATCCTCCATAGTAAAAATACATGGCAAGCATTCCAAGGAGCTTGCATGTGAAAAAGGGGGGTCAGCAGGAGACAGAAAGCACAAAGACACCCAAGGTATCTATGTCCATTACATGAGATTGACAAAATGTATTAGATTGAAGTGGGATTGCATAATAATTTACCAGAAATAATGGTTTTATTAGACATTGGTAGCCAAGGAACTCTTTTAACTCAGAAATATTTCCAACAAATCCAGGGCTTATCTTCAGGAAAGCTAAAGCGTTTCACAACTAAACTTGTAATTGTATCCAGTACAGCTTGGCTACATTTTATATTGGGAAATAAAATAATCTGCCATCCCACACTTATAGTGTTTTGCCCTATGATCTCCTTATCATTGGTATAGATTTTAGGAGATTAAACTCTGTTATTGACTTCATCAATAAGGTTATCTGGTCACAAGTAAAGGTGTCAATTAATTATGTGCACTCCCAATCCTATCACAGCCGGTGTAACTGCCACCTGATTGAGGAAAGACCAGACTCTATTGAGATCCATTTCCCACTCTGAGACAGAATTATAAAAAAAATTCAGGAAATCACATTGTATGATTTTTAAAGAATTTATTTGTCTTGCACTGCTGAACATAAGTATTTGAACACTTAAGAAACAGCAAGAATTATGGTTCTCAAAGACCTGTTACTGTGCCTTTAAAAAGTCCACCTCTACTCCACTCATTAATCTAACTTAGTAGCACCTGTCTGAGCTCTTTAAAGACACCTGTCCACCCCACAGTCAGTCACACGCCAACTACTACCATGGGCAAGACCAGAAAGCTGTCAAAAGACACCAGAGACAAAATTGTGGACCTCTACAAGGCTGGAAAGGGTTACGAGGCAATTGCCAAGCAGCTTGGTGAAAATAGATCAACCGTTGGAGCAATCATTAGAAAATGGAAGAGGATAAAGACGACTGTCAGTCTCCCTCGGACTGGGGCTCCATGCAAGATCTCACCTCGTGGGGTATCACTGATGATAAGAAAGGTGAGGAATCAGCCCAGAACTACAAGGGAGGAGCTGGTCAATGACATGAAGAGAGCTGGGACCACAGTTTCAAAGGTCACTGTCGGTAGAACACTTCGCCGTCATGGTTTCAAATCATGCATTGCACGGAAGGTTCCCCTGCTCAAGTCATCAGATGTCCAGGCCCTTCTGAAGTTTGCCAATGACCATCTGGATGATCCAGAGGAGGCATGGGAGAAAGTCATGTGGTCAGATGAGACCAAAGTAGAACTTTGTGGTCTAAACTTCACTCGTCGTGTTTGGAGGAAAAAGGATGAGTTGCATCCCAAGAACACCATCCCTACTGTGAAGCATGGGGGTGGTAACATCATGCTTTGGGGGTGCATTTCTGCGAAGGGGACAGGATAACTGCACTGTATTAAAGAGAGGATGAATGGGGCCATTTATTGTGAGATTTTGAGCAACAACCTCCTTCCCTCAGTCAGAGCATTGAAGATGGGTCGTGGCTGGGTCTTCCAACATGACAACGACCCGAAGCACACAGCCAGGATAACCAAGGAGTGGCTCCGTAAGAAGCATATCAAGGTTCTGGAGTGGCCTAGCCAGTCTCCAGACCTAAATCCAATAGAACATCTTTGGAGGGAGCTGAAACTCCGTGTTGCTCAGCGACGGCCCTGAAACCTGAGAGATCTAGAGGAGATCTGTGTGGAGGAGTGAGCCAAAATCCCTGTTGCAGTGTGTGCAAATCTGGTCAAGAACTACAGGAAACGTTTGACCTCTGTAATTGCAAACAAAGACTTCTGTACCAAATATTAACACTGATTTTCTCAGGTGTTCAAATACTTATGTTCAGCAGTGCAAGACAAATAAATTCTTTAAAAATCACACAATGTGATTTCCTGAATTTTTTTTATAATTCTGTCTCTGAGTGGGAATGCACCTACAATGTGAATTTCAGACCCCTCCATGATTTCTAAGTGGGAGAACTTGCAAAATCGCTGGGTGTTCAAATACTTCTGTTCCTTACTGTATATGTAAAGCGCTGCGTAAATTGACGGCGCTATATAAGTACCTGAAATAAATAAATATGTGTGTCCCCTGAAAGGGTAAGAGATGACTGCCTGGAAGGGGATGTTCTAGCAATTCACCTCCATTAGAGAAGATACAGTGTAGTTCATCACTTTGCCATACACATGAATCTGGAAAAATCCACATTGTGAACCAGATTAAAAGGGCATCCGTGTAAATTTATAGATGAACATGAAGCCCTTAAACAGGGACGGACTGACCATTCAGGCATTGCCCGAGGGCCCGATATTAGTAGGGGGCCCAGTGAGAGGCTTACTGGGGACAATTCACTGAACGGTATCTTACAGCATCCAAGTATGCAGATGGATCCCACATAGCATTTGAAAAAAAAAAGTTTGAATTCACCAAAAACCGCTATTAAAATATTGCATGAGGTATTTTATCAAGTCATGCGGTATTTTAGTAGTGAAAACCATGTGTTAATGTTTCAACCACTTGCCTACTGGGCACTTATACCCCCTTCCTTACCAGGCCAATTTTCAGCTTTCAGAGCTGTCGCACTTTGAATGACAATTGCGTGGTCATGCAACATTATACCCATATGAAATTTATATCATTTTTTCCTCACAAATAGAGCTTTCTTTTGGTGGTGTTTTTACTTTTTGCGCTATAAACAAAAAAAGAGCAAAACATTTGAAAAAAAAAGTTTCTTTGTTTTCTATATAAAATTTTGCAAACAGGTAATTTTTCTCCTTCACTGATGTGCGTTGATGAAGCAGCACTGATAGGCAGCATTGATGGGCACTGATAGGCAGCACTAATGAGGTGGCACGGATAGGCGGCACTGGTGGGCGGCACTGACTGGCGGCACTGCTGGGGGGCAATGATGGGCACAGGTGGGCAGCACTGCTGAGCACAGGTGGGTGGCAATGCTGGGCACCGATCATCAGGGCACTGATCAGTACCCTGATGATCAATGCCAATCCCTGCTCTGACAACTGCCAGTTCTCAGCAGTACTTTCCTCATGCTCTGACAGCATGAGGAAAGTGCAGTCAAGAACCGGCAAATACATTTCTCGGTGATCAGCGTGTCAGTGGACACGGCTGATAACGTGGTAAAAAGCCGCTGTGATTGGCCTTTTTTTCCACATCACATGATCAGCTGTCCGTAGTACACAGTGATCACAGAGATCGCTGGGGGTAGGCAGGAGAGCCATATGACGTCCTCCCAGAACTGGCCGGCCGCAGTGCAGCCGTTAGTCGGCAACTAGTTAAACTAAATGGTCAATGGCGTTTATGTGCTGAATTAAGACAGCTCAACAAACATATATCTACAGTTGCAAGAAAAATTATGTGAACTCCTTGGGATTACGTGGAGATTTGCATGAATTGGGCATAAAATGTGCTCTGAACGTCATCTAAGTCACAACAATAGAAGAACACAGTCTGCTGAACATAATACTAAACAAACTTAAGATGTTGCCATGGTTTAATTGCACATAACATGTAAACATTCACAGTGCAGGAAGGAAAAAGTATGTGAACCTTTGGACTTAATAACTGGTTGACCCTCCTTTGGCAGCAATAACCTCAACCAAACGTTTCCTGTAGTTGTAGATCAGACCTGCACAACGATCTGGAGTAATTTTGGACCACTCCTCTTCACAAAACTGTTTCAGTGTAGCAATATTTTTGGGATGTCTGGTGTGAATCGCTCTCTTAAGGTCATGCCACAGCATTTCAATCGGGTTGAGGTCAGGACTCTGACTGGGCCACTCCAGAAGGCGTGTTCTGTGCTGTTGCAGCCATTGTTTTGTTAAATTACTTGTATGCTTTGGGTTATTGTCCTGTTGCATCACCCATCCTCTGCGGAGCTTCGGTTGGCGGACAGATGGTCGTACGTTTTCCTGCAAAATGTCTTGATAAACTCTGGAATTCATTTTCCCATCAATGACAACAATCCGTCCAGGCCCTGAGGCAGCAAAGCAGCCCCAAACCATGATGCTCCCTCCGCCATGTTTTACAGTGGGGATGAGGTTTTGATGTTGGTGTGCTGTGCCTTTTTTTTTCTCCACACATAGTGTTGTGTGTTCTTCCCAAACAACTCAATCTTTGTTTCATCTGTCCACAGTATATTTTGCCAGTAATGCTGTGGAACATCCAGGTGCTCTTTTGCAAACTTCAAACGTGCTGCAATATTGTTTTTGGACAGCAATGGCTTCCTCCGTGGTGTCCTCCCATGTACTCCATTCTTGTTTAATGTTTTCCTTATTGTAGATGTGTCAACAAAAATGTTAGCATGCGCCAGAGATTTCTGTAGGTCTTTAGCTGACACTCTGGGATTCTTCTTTACCTCATGCAGCATTCTGTGCTGTGCTCTTGCAGTCATTTTTACAGGACAACCACGCCTAGTGAGAGTAGCAACAGTGCTAAACTTTCTCCATTTGTAGACAGTCTGTCTTACCAAGGACACATGAACATCAAGGCTTTTGAAGATACTTTTGTAACCCTTTCCAGCTTCATGCAAGTCAACAATTTTTGATCGTAGGTCTTCTGAGAGCTCTTTTCTGTGAGGCATGGTTCACATCGGACAGTGCTTCTTGAAACCAGTAAACCCAAAGCAGGTGTGTGTTTTTTAAGGACAGGACAGCTGTCAGCAACACATCCAATATCATCACACTGATTGGAGTCAAGGTTGGCTCACTCCTGGCTCCAATTAGCTCTGGGAGAAGTCATTAAGCTGGGACCTCGCATACTTTTTCCTCCCTGCACTGTGAATGTTTACATGTTATGTGCAATTAAACCATGGCAACATCTAATGTTTGTGTAGTATTATGTTCAGCAGACTGTGTTCTTCTATTGTTGTGACTTAGATAACATTCAAAGCACATTTTATGCCCAATTCATGCAAAACTCCACGCATTCCAAGGGATTCACATACTTTTTCTTGCAACTGTATATCCGGCTGGCCTGTGCCATATATTGACCAATGCTTGGTAGAGATGCAGGGAGCCAAGATCTTTACTACGCTGGATTGTGCCCAAGGTTATTGGACAATCAAGGTAAATCCTGAAGACCAATACAAATGGGCTTTTACTTTCAGTAAAGAGCAGTATACCTGGACCAGAATGCCTTTCGGTTACATAAACTCAGGCCATTAACCACTTGCCATCCAGAGCATTTACCCCCCTTCCTGACCAGGCCATTTTTTGCAATGCGTTGCTGCTTTACTTTAACTGACAATTGCGCGGCCATGCAATGCTACACCCAAATTAATGTCCTTTTTTTTCCTCACAAATAGAGCTTTCTTTGGGTTGTATTTGATCACGATTTTGAGAAAAAAAGAATATTTTTGACTTTTTGCAATTAAACATGTCCAGTAAAAAAAAAATCCCAATACGTGTCAATTAATTGGTTTATGTGAAAGTTATAGCATTTAAAAATGGCGGTATAGATACTGGAATTTTTTTTCACTAGTAATGGCGGTGATCAGTGACTTATAGTGGGACTGCAATGGGCATTCTGACACTGGGGGGAACTGACGTGGTGTCACTATCATTCCCAATGACACCAATACAGTGATCAGTGCTAATAAAAAGCACTGACACTGTACTAATGGCACTGGGCAGGAAGAGGTGATCAAAGGGTTAACTGTGTGCTGTTTCAAAGTATGCTGTGTGAGTGCTTTACACTGTAAGCACACTGCTTTGTATGGCTCTGCTACGCAGAGCCATACAAAACAGTGTGCAGGAGCTGGCAGGGGAGAGATCTGTGTTGTTTATATATAGGTCTCTCCCACGTTGGAGATACTCAGCAATCACCGGGTGCTGGTGAGTAATCACTGGCCGGGACCTGGTGATTGACAGCCGAGGCTGCAAATGGCAGCGCAGGTATGGTGCACACACCCTACCCAGAACTGCAAAATCACGTATATATACGTGATTTTGCACACCCGTGCCGCCCTGTAGCAGTACTTCTGCTCTAGGGCGGCGCACAACCAGTTAATTTTTTGTGTTTTTACATAAGGCTATGCCTGATCCCTCAGAAAGAGGAATTGTAACATATATGGGTGATATTTTATTGAAAAGTACTTCTTTTGAAAAGCATTTCCAAGAAATTAGACATGCACTTAATCAGTTCAGAGAGGCAGGTGTTAACATCTTATTACAGAAAGCCCAATGGTTCTGTACCAAAGTCATCTTGTTTGGACATGAGGTTACCTCTGAAGGCCTAAATCCAGAAAAGAAGAAGGTGGAGGCTGTGACTGAGTCTAAAACACCTACCAACATCTGTGAAGTGTAATCATTTCTGGGTATGATGAATTATTCACATAGGATTATTGATAATTATGCAGAAATCAATAAACCTCTATTGACATTGCTAAAGAAGAATATACCAAGGACATGGGGGGAGGCTCAGGAACAAGCCATGAATGAGCCTAAAAGGAAACTCACCCAAGCCCAAGTCTAGCATATCCAGAGGGGGGTTGGTTAAACCCTTGTATCTGGAAACTTGTTTTACAAACCTCCGTATCAGTGCTGTACTGTATCAAAACAAGACAATCTGAACACAATCGTTGCATATGCCAATAAATCCCTGCCATCTTTAGAAATTAAGTTTAATGATTGTGAGAAAGCATTATTAATCACAGTCTGGGCCCTTCAAAACTTTAAAAGTTACATTCAGGGTAGAAAAATAATAATGGATCAACCTTTACAATATTTACAAAGTGAGAAAATCAGAGATGGCAATTTGTCAAACAGCAGAATAACTGCCTGGACATTATCCTTACAAGGATGGCCATTAGAAGTCTGATATAAACAAAATAAAGAGTCCTGTTGCCCAAGGTCTGGCCGAACTACAGGATTGTAAATAAATAACAGCTATTAGATGATTTCAAAGAACAGATATCGTCCCCTTACAAGGTATATGATGAGGATTAAAGATTTAAATAGTGCTGTGCTGCCAATCCTCCTCCTTATAAATGGTAATGAAAAAACGTACGTGTGAAACAAATAAATGAGTAAATAATAGGTCTACTACAATACACCTCCCCCTGCTGTATGTGATTGCAATGTGATGATGTGTAAATTCTATACAACTTCTATACACCAATTAAAATCAAACCATAAATATAATCAACTGTATGTGACTATAAAAGTATTAGATCAAGGTCCAACAATTTGAAACAGTCCAGTCCTTATGTACAGATGAGTGATATTCCAGAACTATAAAACACCTTCCACATCCATTAAGAAGATGTTGGTGAATTAGTGCTGTACATGGCACCCAATTTCATGACAATTCAGTGATCAATCCGTGAAAGCACTCGTGCTCCCCCTCCAGAACCCCACTCACCACAAGGAATTTTATTTATTTGATGTATAGAGCTAAGATTTATAAATCATCACATTGCAATCACATACAGCAGGGGGCGGTGAATTGTAGTACACATATTATTTACATGTACATTTTTTTCATTACCATTTATAAGGGGGAGGATTGGCAGCGCAGCACTATTTAAATCTTCATGTATCACACTATTTGTGTTAGGTGTTAGCAGCAGCCTATATGTCCACCCATATCACTCAGGTCATGGAACTTCACCATCTATATGACGAGGATTATTGTCCGTTACTCCCATATGTATATGTTGATAGCTGTGCTCATCACACCACCATAGATGAGGAAAGAAAACTAGTAACAGGTATTGGAATCACCTGGACAGGTGAATTCCCAAACGTATCAGTATGGTACAGTATTGGGGCCAAGAGAAGCCAAGTGGCGGGACTAAGAGCTGTATACAAAAATGTTCAAATTGCTATAGAGCAAAATATTAAGGAATTTGTTATTGTCACGGATTCAGTTCCAACTAGCAGGGTTTATCCATTTATTGGAAGAAAACCAAAGACCATTCTAAAACCCCAGATCTGGACAAGGAAGGTAATGACCTAGCCAGGGGCGGATTGACAACTCATGGGGCCCCCGGGCAATAGGGGATCATGGGGCCCCTGTGTCCTTGCCCAAACTCAAAAAATCCTATGAAAAAGGTACCAGGGGCATCTCATGGGGCCTCCTACTGACCACGAGCCCTCGGGCAGTGCCCGAGTTTCTAAACAGTCAGTCTGCCCCTGGACCTAGCTGATGAACTTGCCAACAACGGTTCCACAAATGGAGAAAATCTAAAGATACATCATCTAGTGGGAATAGTACACACTGAAACTATCACAAGACACAAAGCTAAAGTCTGAAAATATGGTAGCACAATGTTATGGGGGCACCTGCTGCGCTGTGTGTCCATTCACACATGGAGCCACACCTCAGCCCTGCCCCCCCCCTCTTCTCATTGTCTCACAGCTGTGATTGACAGTAGTGGGAACAAATCAGCAGGTCTCGGGCATGAATCATTGCCTGAAACCAGTTGATAAAATCCAATCATAGTGGGAGCCGTCCTAGAAGGGGGGCACGTGTGGCCTGAACTCAGGAAGCACTGCTGATGTACAGGTACATGATTGTGCCTGTACAAATGTAATTCCTAATGGCATACCTCCTAACTATTTGTGTTCACAACAAAGGACACCTATTAGTAAAAGTATGTAGGCATAGAAAAAAAACCCTGCCATACCCCCTTAAAGGATAATTATACAAAAAAATGAAATCCACAAGTTGTTTTTTTTTTAACTACTACCTATTCCTACTGGTTTATGAAATTTATAAATGTAGAAATTTAGAAACTGGATGAATGGTTTAGCACTGTGAAACAATTACTGAAGGATAAATAGTGCATTTTTTACAAGTATATAGATCAGACCAAAATGAGGGACAAATGAGGTGGAAAGAGGGACAGAGGGACGTTGTTCCAAATCAGGGACAGTCCTTCAAAATCAGGGACAGTTGGGAGCTATGATAGTACAATATTATACTGGAGGCCTGACCTCCCCTCCGCACCCATCTATAACATTGTACTGTGATCACAGATGTATACTGTACCAGGCCTGACCTCCCCTTCCAGTTATAACATTACAGTGCTGGATCTAGCCTGATCTGATCTGGGGGTGCAGTAAAAAAAAAAGTCAGGGTGCATAATGTCACCACTGTGTGTGAGTCACAGACTGTCACAGATGCAGTAATTCCAGTTCACTTGGCAAGCTTCTGTACCACGAATCATGAGCTGGAAGTAATGTCTGACAGGCAGTGCAGAGATGGTGTAAGCCGTGTACCAGGGTGGTCTCCCTAGGATACAGTGAAGTCACGAACGAGGAAGGCAACCCCAACACCAGGTTTTGCCACAACAGAATTTTACTTAGATGTAGCAAATAAACACAACCACAAATGCTGGGAACATACAATAAATTTACATACACCCATTCCAAAGGCTGAGACCCTTGTGCTGCACAGCACGGTGCCTTCTGATGGATGACAGTAGAAAGCGATGTAATTTACCTACTGGTGGTCACAACTAAGCTGCCACACCTTACCTGTTATTACCCTAAAAGAGCAAGAATCAGTGTATGGGTGTTTGGTATGGGCTAGCCTGCGGTGCAGCACAACAGCTTACAATCTTACACAAATCTACAGTATTCCCCCTCTCATAACTGGTCTTGTAGCACATGCCTGAGTATTCCTTCTGAGCAAAACGCCAGTCTGGCTTGAGTTTGTGGGATTTTATCTGCTCTCCAATATGAAATGTCACTTTAAGTTGTGGAGTCCTTCCAATGATCAGTAACAACACTTGTGGCCTGACACAAACAGAGACCCTAACTAACTAACTATAGGCCTCTCTCAGTCTCTGGAGGCGCCAACACTGAAATGAGGTGCGTGCACGATCTTACCGACCCGGGTCTGCCTTGCATCCGCTGGTGACTCAGAACAGAACGAATGTCTCTCCAACAAGCATGTGATCTCATCAGCCTTCCTGGCAGCGATCTTCCTTTTTCTGAACAGGATCAGCGTCTTGAACACCATCAGCTTCACTAGCTGCAGTTCTCACACCTGGAAGCCAACGGATTCTCTGCTCACATGGCTCTTTTCCTTCACCATCATCAAAACATGGCTGCAGTCTCTCTTCCTGTTCACTGAGCTCCCATGTGTAAAACCCCACCCCTTCCTGAATATAGAAATATCTATGCAGTCTGAGGCTGTGTTAGAAAAACAGTGACATCTTGTGGCTAAATCGCAGAATGTCAGTAAAACATTTCAAAACATTTAATTCACAACGAGAGCTGTTTCCATATCTCACAGTGGTGCAGGAGTGAACAGGGAATGTATGTATTGGGCTGTTATTAGATGGTGATCAATAAACAGAACCTGTGCCCCCTTATATCAGATGTCCATATCACAGCCCCATTTTCCATCAGATGTCCCCATCGGAGTGCCTCATGGATCAGTGAATGCACACCAGGGTTGCCAACTAACAATTACTTTTTTGGGGAAGATAGATTAGATAGATTAGGGAAAATTGGATTCCATACTTACCATAATTTTCCTTTCCTGGATCCTCCCCATGCATGCTTACCATGGGTCAGCTCCGCCCTCTTTGACCCCTCCAGGACAACCTCTTTCCTAGCCTATAAGAGCGGCTGTCTCCCCTCACTCAGCGTTCAACGTATCTCTCCTCGCGACAGGGACTGGGTGGGAATCCCCAGCTGACATGGGGAGAATCCAGGAAAGGAAAATTACGGTAAGTATGGAATACAATTTTCCCCATTCCTGGACCTCCCCATGTCATCCTACCATGGGATGTACCAAGCAATGCCAAAAAGAACAAAGGGAGGGGAAAAAACAAAACACAAACAAACTGAATGCTGCGCAATGACTGTAGATCCAAAAAAGACTGCACCGATGGAAAAGCCATACTCATTCTGTGGTGGCAATAATGCATTTGCCATGCTCCAACTTGCTGCCCTGCGGACCGCCTTTGCTGGTACTTTAGCGTATGCTGCCCATGAAACTGAGATACTTCTCATTGAATTAGCTCTCACTTCCAAAGGAGGCGGCAAGCCTAGGACTTTGCAGACAATCTGAATGGTCTTGACAATCCATGAAGATATGACCTTGGGTAGTACTGTGAAGCCCTTCCTTGAACCTTGATGAAAGATATAAAAATTATCTCATTCACTGATGTCCTCTGTGCATTTCAGATATACTGAGAATGAGTGAACCAGATCAAACTTCTTCCACTCATCCTCTGACCCATCTTCCAGAAAAGGTGAAAGTATGGACTCCCAACTTATATGGGATGAAGTTTAAATTTTTTGGAAGAAATTTGGGACCTGTCTCAGAATGACCCTGTCTTGGAGTTTCCAGCAGGATGGCTCTCTAGCTAAAAAGGCATACATGTCAGATACTCTTCTTGTGGTAGCAATTGCCATCAAGAAATATGTCCTCAGAGCCACATGGAATAAGGAACACTAAGATATCAGGTAAAATGGTGGTGCCAGCAAGCATTCAAACCAAGTGACAAAATCTCACTAGTGATCTAATCTTCACTGCTGCCTTCAGAAAATTAATGAGCAAAGGGTTAAAGGCCCATCTTTTACTTGCCATGGCCAAGAAGACTGAAACGTGAATCTGAAACTAATGATAAGCCAGGCTGTTTTTAAACTGTTTTGCAGGAATTTAAGCACATTAGATACAGAGGGAGTTGAAGCATTCCAATTTTTGCCAGAGAGCCCCAAAAGAAAGGCTTTCCATACCCGATGGAAGATTGAAATAGTTGACTTTTTCCTAGCTTGCAACAAGGTGTCAACTACGCCCTTTGACAGCTACAGATGTCCTAGAGACCACCTCTCAACTTCCAAGCCATTAATTTGCGACTCGTGGGATTCAGATGGAACACCCCGTCTGAACCAGGAGATCCAAACAACCTGGGAGTGGAATTGGTTTTTCTAGCCTTATCCTCTATACAAGGGGAAACCAAGGCCGGCTCAGCCAAAAGCAGTCACCAAAGATCCATTATCTCTTGCGCTCAAAGACTCAGATTAAACAGGTGTTAGTGACAAGCAGCGTGTTGTGTGTTCATCCGCTGGTGATCAGAGGTTGTGCAGCTCTATCATGAAGCTGGGGAAGCTTAATAAAACTGTAGAGGAAGATGAAAGAAAGAGCGCACAAACCTTGCGCATTACCTCAATAAATAGTGACTAATTTTATTACTAAGGAAATATACTCACAAAGTGATGGTATAACAAACATAAGTAACCATAATCCAAACAGGGTTACAGGTAAATCGAAAAGGGGGGCGGCGATCAAGAGGGAGCAGAGCAATAGAAAGACCCAGGCTGGAGTAGTAGAGTGATTAGGTAAACAGGTGGAGCTCATAGAGACACAGCATCCTCTGCAGTAGCCACAGAGCTGCAACATGAGAGAGAGAGAGCCAGCCTCTAGATAATGTAGTAGCTTCCTGTGTCACAGAGTGTCCCAGCAGCTCCATGGCAACCTGGGAAGTTCAGCGCCCGCCATCTTGGCACGTGTGCCACTAGCCTGCTCTGTAGCCAGAACAAACACAGCCGCCATGAATGTGGGGATTACCAGCCCCAGATGCCAGCCAGCCTACAGACCTGCTAAAATATGGACTACAAGTGTCAGCCAGCTCACAGACCTTCTGAAATATGAACTACAAGTGTCAGCCAACCTACAAACCTGCCCAGATATGGACTACAAGTGTCAGCCATCTCACAGACCTTCTGAGATATGGACTACAAGTGTCAGCCAACCTACAAACCTGCCGAGATATGGACTACAAGTGTCAGCCAGTCCACAGACTTGCTGAGATCAGAACTACAAGTGTTAGCCAGCCCACAAACCTGCTGAGATATGACAAGTGTCAGCCAGCCCACAGACCTGCTGAGATAGGGACTACAAGTGTTAGCCAGCTCACACACCTGCTGAGATATTGTCAGGGTCCTGTCCATGGCAGAGGTTTTGGAAGATCTGGCATTTCTGCCAGTACTCTGCATGGCCGCAGAAGTACATATCAGCCTCAGTTTGGTGCCAGATGGACTTTATAAGGAGGCTCATCACTTCCTCAAGTTGCTGGATGATCTCTAGCTCCCAGTGCCTTGTTCCTGTTTCCTGTGATTGTGACCTGTGATTTCCTGTTACAGACTCTGCTTGCTCCTGGACCTGTCTACTCTGCTTTACCCCTGATTACGGATACTGTCTCTCGCTCCTCTGTGTATGACCTCGGCTATCCCATCTTACTATGTCTGCTCAGACTCCCGCTGTCCCACTCTCAGGGGAGTCCGGAACTTAGCCGCAAGGGAAGCCCTCTCTCCATTGGCCTCCATCACCAGGTACGTGATAGATATGGACCAATGTACTGAGATATGGGACTACAAGCCAGCCAATCTATGCACAGGTAAGTTTCCCCACCCTAGAAATTTTTAAAACGTGTATAACAATCCCCGCAACAAGGGAACCCACTGCACAGGGAGGTTTACAGCCCAAATGAGGGGTCTTCTTACCCAGGAGAGGCTGAGCCTGGGAAGGCCATAGGAGAAAGATTTTTCAAGGTATCCAGAGCAAGGACGAAAAAAGAACACTGAGTGAGGGGAGACAGCTGCTCATAGGCTAGGAAAGAGGTTGTCCTGGAGGGGTCAAAGAGGGCGGAGGTGACCCGTGGTAGGCTGACATGGGGAGGTTTAGGATAGATAGATTAGATAGGATAGATATATATAGATTTCGTCACCCGACATCTTCACAGAGCGGAAGGAAAACGTCAGGTAATGAAACGCGTAGGGTGGAGCTTTATACTAACGTCACTACGTTCTGTAAGAGGCTGGCGTGCCTGGCTTTCTGTGATTTTAACAAAATGTGTTTGTTGCTAGTGTAGGCTATGACACTGTTCCATGTGAGTGGATTATGATGAGTTTTTACGAATAAACGTGTCGTACGGTATCACACGATCGTTTGCTTTGTTTTTTCTTTCTTTTCTGAGCCTGTGCATGAAGTTATTGGAATTCGGTTTGGAAGATTTTGCTGCTGAGTTTATAGATCTGCAGAGTATTGCTCCCAAAGAGGATAATTAAGTGTCTGAATATCTGGGTCTCCCTGACCTGCAGAATATTACACCAACAAGCTGAGAGAGGAATAATTTGAAAAGCTGGTCACCGCTGAGTCTGCCTGCAGAGTATTGCTCCCAGAGCAAAAATGTGCAATTGCTGGTTTATTATTTAACTGGCAATTTGCTCTTGTGAGTTTATTCATTTCTGTTGGTGGTGGATTTGCACTAATCTGTTTTCGTGGTGATGGACATTGCTCACTGTTGATGGAAAGAGAAAATTCTTAAAGACAATTTTTGGTCACATAAAATAATTTTTTCACTGTTTAATTTTATCACTATTTAATTTGTACGTTTAATTTGATAGCGCTACCTTTTTTTGTTTTATTATTGTAACCTTTATTTTAAGGGTAAGGTTTAGCAGCTTGTGTTAATTGATTATATGAGCACATTTTTTGGCGCTATTTCCACTTATATTTTTTCTCATTATAAGTCAGCATATCAAGACATTTTGGACAATTTCATGCTCCCAACTTTGTGGGAACAGTTTGGGGATGGCCCCTTTCTGTCCTAACATGACTGCGCACCAGTGCACAAAGCAGGTCCATCGAGACATGGACAAGCGAGTTTGGGGTGGAGGAACTTGACTGGCCTTCACAGAGTCCTGACCTCAACCTGACAGAACACCTTTGGGATGAATTAGAGCGGAGACTGCGAGCCAGGCCTTATTGTCTGACATCAGTGCCTGACCTCACAAATGCTCTTCTGGAAGAATATTCAAACATACATATAGACACACTCCTAAACCTTGTGGACAGCCTTCCTGGAAAAGTTGACTCTGTTATAGCTGCAATGAGTGGGTCAACTCAATATTGAACCCTACAGAATGGGATGTCATTAAAGTTTATGTGCGTATAAAGGCAGGTGTCCCAATACTTTTGGAAAGATAGATAGACAGATGGATATAGATGAATAGATAGGATCGATAGAGGGAGGAGGGGGGGGGAGTCTGATCATAGTGCTCACTCACATGGATGGTCCTCGGAGGCTCATTGGCTCAGTCAGAAGCATCACATACTGTACACAATACAGCTGCCAGCTGCTCTGTTTAAAATCTCACAGGGGAAGAGGGAAGGGGGGGGCAGAGCACAGCACTAGTGTGAGAGGGTGCAACAATAACCCACAGCATTGCTGTTAGTGGATGCAAAAATATACCCCAGCATTGATGTCAGTAGATGCAATAATAAGCCCCAGCACTGGTGCCAGTGGATGAAACCCCCCTCCCCCAGGATTGGTGTCAGTGAATGCATAAATAAATAATAAATAAGCTCCAATACTGGTGTCAGTGGACAAAATAATAACCGCCAGCACTGGTGTCAGTGGATGACATAATAAACGCCAGCATTGGTGTCAGTGGATGAAAAAATCACTCACAGCACTGGTGTCAGTGGATGCAACGATAAGTCCCAGCATTGGTGTCAGTGGATACATAAATAACCCCCAGCATTGGTGCCAGTGGATGCAAAAATATACCCCATCATTGGTGCCAGGTGGCGCAATAATAAGCTCCAGCACTGGTGTCAGTGGATGAAATAATAAATGCCAGCATTGGTGTCAGTGGACGAAATAATCACTGACAGCACTGGTGTCAGTGGATGCAACAATAATCCCCAGCATTGGTTTCAGTGGACACAAAAATATACCCCAGCATTGGTGCCAGTGGACGAAATAAACCCAAACAATGGTGTCAGTGGACACAATAATAACACTTAGCATTGGTGTCAGTGGATACAATAGTAACTCCCAGCACTGATGTCAGTGGACCCAAAATATACCCCAGCACTGGTGTCAGTGGTTGCAATAATAACCCCCAGCATTGGTATCCATGGATACAATAATAACCCCCAGCATTGGTGTCAGTGGATGCAATAATAACGCCCAGCATTGGTATTAGTGGATGCAATAATAACTGCCAAAATTGGTGTCAGTGGACGAAATAACTGACAGCACTGGTGTCAGTGGATGCAATAATAATTCACAGCATTGGTCTCTCTCTCACACACCCAGGAACACACCACATGTACTCCTATGATTCTCATACATGTCTATGAGAGTGCAGAACCATCTTGAAGCAGGTCAGCTGCTCCAATCGTCAATTGGAAGGATAGGTGGTGTAGCAGGGAGAATGGAATATAGTATATGGTTTAACTAGTTTAATTCTGCACTACATTGACCCTAACTTGAACAGGTGGCTAATTGAAAATTTTGGAACTTGAATGGATGATATGGGGGGAGGGTTTTTTTTATTCTTGCTGGACCATAAACCTTTATTATTGTACACACTTTGGTGTATTACCCTTTTTTGTCTTTTCTCAAATGTAATAAAAATATAGGAAAGAAACGAGCCCAAATTCCTGCAGCACAGGTTCTTACTTTGTCTCAGGGGTGAGAATCATCACAGTTACTAAAAAGGAGCAAATTAACTTTAACTTTTTCTTACAAACCAGGGACCAATCTCCTGACCAGGGTATCATGTGAGGGGAGGTTTGTAGGATTAGCGATGTGATCTTCCTGCTGACTGTGATCTGTATTTTGATTTGTAGTTCTTGAAATCAAATAAACATTATTGAAAGAAAAAATGCATGACATAAAGCTTTAAACAGTTCATACTAACAAATGTATTCTTTGTTTTCAGTATCAGCCATGAGTTATTTGTCAACGCTGATAAACTGGCCACTACAGCAGAGCCACCGACCAGCCAGCAACAACAACAACGGCTGAGCAAAGAGCCGGTTTACAAATTTATGGACGAGTCTATCTATGATGGACAAATTTATCGACGTCACCGGAATGTTTGAAGAATGTGCCAAAAAGTATTTGGTAAATCCATTGAGACTCCCTGTTTCTGGGGAAAGGTTTTCATGTACATTGCATGCTTTAGCAATATGAACGTGTGGAAACCCAGCAAATGGTTTACTCATTTTACTTGATTTAATGGTTCCAAACACATATATATATATATATACAGTTAGATCCATATATGTTTGGACACAGGCACAATTTTCATACTTTTGGCTCTGTATGCCAGCAGAATAAATTAAAACCAAACAATCCAAATGAGTTTGAAGTGCAGACTTTCAGCTTTAATTCAAGGGGTTGAACATAAATACCAAGTACAAAGTTTAGGAACTGCAACCATTTTTATACACAGTCCCTCCATTTTCAGGGGCTCAAAATGTAATGGGACAATTGAATATAATAATTTATAAAATTTTAATTTTTAATATTTTGTTGAGAATTCTTTACTGGCAATGACTGCCTGAAGTCTGGAACCCATGGACATTACCAAAGACTGGGTTTCCTCCTTTCTGATGCTTTGCCAGGCTCTAACTGCAGCTGCCTTCAGTTGTTCTTTGTGGGTCTTTCTGCCTTTAGTTTTACCTTCAGCAAGTGAAATGCATGCTCAATTGGGTTGAGATCAGGTGATTGACTCGGCCATTGCAGAATATTCCGCTTCTTTTCCTTCAAAAGCTCCTGGGTTGCTTTTGCAGTGTGTTTTGGATCATTATCCATCTGTACTGTGAAACTCCGTCCAATCAACTTTGCTGTATTTGGCTGAATCTGGGCTGACAGTATATCTCTAAACACTGCAGAATTCATCTGGCTGCTACTGTCACATCATCAATAAACACCAATGACACAGTGTCACTGGAAGCCATGCATGCCCATTTCATCATACTGCCTCCACCATGTTTTACAGATGTTGTTGTGTGCTTTGAGCTGTTCCAAGCCTTCTCCACACTTTTTTCTTCCCCTCATTCTGGTACAGATTAATCTTAGTTTCATCAGTTCAAAGAATGCTTTTCCAGAACTGGTCTGGCTTTTTTAGATTTTTTTTGGCAAAGTCTAATCTGGTTTTTCTATTCTTCAGGCTTATAAATGGTTTGCACCTTGTGGTGAACCCCCTGTATTTGCTGTCGTGAAGTTTTTTTATTGATTGTAGACTTTGACAATGATACGCCCACCTCCTGGAGAGTGTCCTTCATTTGTCTGGATGTTGTGAATGGATTTTTCTTTACCATAGAGAGGACATGCGATCCTCCACCACTGTTGTCTTCTGTGCACGTCCATGCCTTTTTATGTTGCTGAGCTCACCAGTGCATTCTTCTTTCCTCAGAATGTACTAAACTGTTGATTTGGCCATTCCTAATGTTGCTGCTATCTCTCTAATGGATTTGTTTCGTTTTTGAAGCCTTACAATGGCCTGTTTCACTTGCATGGACAACTCCTTTGAACGCATTATGTAGGTTCACAGCAGTAGATTCCAAATGCAAATACCACACTTAGAATCAACTCCAGACCTTTTACCTGCTTAATTAATGAAGGCCATGAAACAACTTTTGATTCAATTGTCCAGTTACTTTTGGTCCCTTAAAAAGGGGGGATGGCTAATCTTAAGAGCTGTAATTCCTAAACCCTTCCTCCAATTTGGATGTACATACCCTCAAATTAAACCTGAGAGTGTGCACTTTCAGCCCATATCCATTATATAACTATAGCTTGAATATGGTTTGGCAAATATGTGAAAAATCTAAAATTGCGCCTGTATCCAAATACAGTATATATGGACCTAACTGTATATTAGTTTCATCAAAATAAAAATTGCTCTGTTGTGTCTTCTGCAACAAATCCTAACCTCCATATTTCTTTATAGGTGTCTTTGGGAGAACAACTGGGACTGGGATCAGTGGGAAGAAAAGTAGGTATGGCTTTCTATTTCTTTATTGTTTTTTATGTGACTAAAGCTTGCCTTACACTAGGCGATTTTCATCAGGAACCAACTAAAATTTGCTCCATATGTGGCTCTGTCTCGCCCCTCCCACCTGACATTCTTTGAAAATTTTTGGACAACCCAACTGTATCCAGTAGGAAGTAGCTGCTCTTTGGGTATTCTGAAGGCCATCACCAGCGGCTGTCAGAGTACACTAAGAGCAGTGGGATGGATGGAGAAGCTATTACATTTCATTTTTATTATACTTCAAAAGTACTCTAGTGATCTCCAAGTTTGCATTTTATGTTGAGGGACGTTTGTTCACTTCAAGAGGGTTTTGCATTCATAGACAAGTCTATAGCAGCTCAAATGTAGGTCGGAATGAGGCCAACTGCAGATCATATACACTTGTCAATGAATTCTGAATAATTTCAGAAATCTCTTAAACTAATATCAAACTATGGCATATAGGCACAAGCCCAAAGTCCGTCTACACAAGCCTTTTTATAGCATTATTTGCCTTTTCTGTTGGCCTAGTTCTTCCTGGTGGTACAAAACCTTTATTGTACTTTGTCCATGGTGGAATTGTCTCCTGCTCAGAGCAGAGTGTAGTCCTTTCTTGCTCTTCTGTATGAAGTCTAGGCTGTTTAGAAAGGTATTAGCATCACCCCTTACCAACGAGATACTCGATTCACTGGATCTTTGACAAAATGGATGACCCAGGAAGTCAGGAAAATTCTGCCTTTACCATTGTTCCTACTAT